>NW_019947546.1:12827-21309 GCF_002910315.2 Salvelinus sp. IW2-2015
AGATTTTCAACATATCTCTGCTGAAGGGATCCTGGATTTTTTCCAAACATATCTCTAGCTGAAAGGGATCCTAGGATTTCTCAAACATTATCTCTAGCTGAAAGGGATCTGGATTTTCAAACATATCTCTATGAAAGGGATCCTGGATTTTTTCAACATATCCTAGCTGAAAGGACTGGGAAATTTTCAAAACGCAGCTGAAAGGGATCCTCGATTTTCAACATATTGCTAGCTGAAAGGGATCTGGCGATTCAACATATCGTCTAGCTGAAAGGGATCCTGGATTTCAAAACATTGATCTCTAGCTGGAAAGGGATCCTGGATTTTTCAAATATCTCTACTGAAAGGGATCCTGGATTTCACATATTCTAGCTGAAAGGGATTCCTGGATTTTCAAACATATCTCTAGCTGAAAGGATCCTGGATTTTCAACATATCTCTAAGCTTGAAGATCCTTGGATTTTCAAATATCTCTTAGCTGAAAGGATCTGGGGATTTCAAACATATCTCTAGCTGGGGAAAGGGATCCTGGATTTTCACATATCTCTAGGCTGAAAGGTGATCCTGGATTTTCAACATATCTCTAGCTGAAGGGATCCTGGATTTTCAACATATCTCTAGCTGAAAGGGATCCTGGATTTTAACATATCAGCGAAAGGATCTGGATTTTCAACAATATCTCTAGCTGAAGGGATCTGGATTTTTCAAATATCTCTAGCTGAAAGGATCCTGGATTTTTCAACATATCTCTAGCTGAAAGGGATCCTGGATTTCACATATCTCTAGCTGAAAGGATCTGGATTTTCAACACTATCTCTTAGCTGGAAAGGGATCCTTGGATTTTCAAACACAATCTCTAGCTGAAAGGGATCCTGGATTTTTTCAACATATTCTCTATCTGAAAGGGAAATTCCTGGATTTTCAACATATCTCTTTAGCTGAAAGGGATCTGGATTTTCACAATATTCTTCTAGCTGGAAGGGATTCCTGGATTTCACATATCTCTAGCTGAAAGGGATTCCTGGTTTCAACATAAATCTCTAAGCTGAAAGGATCCTGGATGTTCAACATATCTCTAGCTGAAAAGGCGGATCCTGGATTTCAAACATATCTCTGCTGAAAGGGATTCCTGGATTTTCAACATTATTCTCTAGCTGAAAGGGATCCGGATTTTCAACATATCTCTAGGCGAAAGGGATCCTGGATTTTCAACATATCTCTAGCTGAAAGGGGATCCTGGATTTTCAACATATTCTCTAGCTGAAAGGATCCTGCGATTTTTCAACATATCTCCAGTGAAAGGGATCTTGATTTTCAACAATCTTCTAGCTGAAAGGGATCCTGGATTTTCAAATATCTCCAGCTGAAAGGGATCCTGGATTTTCAAATATCTCTATCTGAAGGGGTCCTGGACTTTTCTTAATTCTCCGCTGAAGGGATCCTGGATTTTCAACATGATCTCTAGCTGGAAAAGGGATCCTGGATTTTCACAACATATCTCTAGCTGAAAGGGATCCTGGATTTTGGCAATGAGGCCCTTTATCTACTTCCCCAGTCAGATGAACTTGTGAATAACATGTTTATGTCTCTGTGTCCAGTATGAAGGAAGTTAATAAAGGTAGTTTTGTCAGCCAATGCTAACTAGTGTTACCCATAAACTTCCAGTCATTGCGCTATCTACTAGCATGATAGCAGATATAAGAGAATAAAGACGGATTTTGATGGGGATTTTTTTTTCATGCTAATTCGACTGGGTGCGGACATCGACTTTTAATCAGGGGTGGAAGTAACGAATTACAAATATTRTCATTACTGTAGGCTGATTGAGTAGCTTTTCCGAGTACTTGTACTTACTTTAGTATTTTTTCAAAGTCACTAATTTTACTTTTACAAAGTATGTTTTGAACAGAATAGGCTATCCATATCAGTAGATCATGAGGAAAAGTTTGCGAGAGCCCCCTTCGGAGTCATAAAAAGCAGTTCAGTCAGTGACCAATCAAATCAAATGATATGCCTCGCGCCAATACAAGCCAATCAAATCAAATGATATGCCTCGCGCCAATACAAGCCAATCAAATCAAGCTGAACACACAAACTGAACGATGACGGTCGGAAGATTTTCAAAAAGGCAACAATAACTATTTAGTTCCAGATGAATTGTGAAAATGTGTTTATCAAAGCGGTGTCTGTGACTAGTTCTCTTTCAAGCACAGGGGAGTTGTTAAGAACAAATTCTTATTTTCAATGACAGCCTAGGAACAGCAGGTTAACTGTCTTGTTCAGGGGCAGAACAACAGAGTTGTACCWTGTCAGCTCAGGGATTTGAACTTGSAACCTTTCGGTTACTAGTCCTACACACCAACCACTCTCCAACCATTAGGCTACGCTGCCGCCCCGAGTTGATGCAATGCAAGCTTTGCTTACCCAGGATGGCAGAGGTGGCAAGCTACAAAAACATCTGCCTCAAATTTGAGGAAACATTGTAGAGGTAAGATAACTAGCTAGCTCAGAATAATCAAKATTTTTGCTATAGATGGCTTATGGACAATAGCGTTACCCTAGTTGTCTAGCATGCTAATTTAGCAAGCATATCCTTACAGTAGCTAGACTACATTGGCTAACCACCACCCGATTGATGCATAGGCCGTTGAGGCGGGCAGGTAGCGTATAGTGCGTAGCGGTTTGGACTTGGAACGGAAAGGTTGCAAGATCGACATCACTGAGCTGACAAGGTAAAAAATCTGTCCATTCTGCCCCTGAGCAAGGCAGTTTCTAGGGACCGTCATTGAAAATTGAGAATTTGTTATTAGTTGCTAGTTAAAAGTTTATAAATAAAATGGCAGCAGCACATCATAACCTAGTAGTCTTGGCTCACCAAGTTATTTGCACTAAACATTGGCTAAACCTCAGCAAGTGGAACAAGCTATTACCTTGCTTGGTCATGAAAATACAGTATTATACTCAGTGTCTGTGTTTTGGGCTATATAAGTCAGGTGATATATGAACTACAGTTGTTGAGACAAAGCTGACATTTTCTGAGATATTAAATATGTGTATTTGTCGCTATGCAGGTTTGGTCTACCTGAAGCATACTCTTGAACACAATGACGGAGGAGTACAGGAAAGACAGAGGAGGGAAACAGACTAACAGAGGAGGAGACAGAGAACAGGGAGAGGACAGAACAGAGAGACGAAGACACAGAGGAGGAACAAGCCAGGAGGAGACAGAGAACAGAGGAGGGAACGAGGACAAGAGGAGGAACAGACAATAACAGAGGAGGAGACAGGACAACAGGAGAGCAGGAAGACCAGAGGCAGAGAGGAGACAGCTGCAGAGACCATAGAGAGGGAGCAACAGAGAACAGAAGAACAAGAACAGAGCGAGGCGAGGACAGAGGAGACAGACAGAGGAGGGAGGACGGAGGGCAGAACAACAGAGGAGGAGACAAAGACAAACAGAGGAGGAAACAGGACCGGGAACAAACAGAGGAGAGACTAGAGACCAGAAGGAGCGAGGAAGAGGGGATACAGAGAAAAAGAGGAGGAGACAGTAGAAACAGAGGAGGAGGAAAACGAGGATGAGACAGAGAAGAGAGGGAGACAGGACACAGAGGAGGAAACAGAGGGACCAGAGAGTAGAGGAAGAGGAGGACAATAAGAGGAGGAGGGACAGGGACTAACAGAGGAGGAAGAGCAAGAGGACAAGAGAACACAGAGGAGGAGACAGAGTGACCAGAGGAGAGGCAAAGAAAGGAGAGACAAGAGAAAAGATGAGGAACAGACTAAACAGAGGAGGAGACAGAGACACAGAGGAGGAGAAGAGTACTAACAGAGGAGACGAGGACAGAGAGGAGCAGAGGAAGAGAGGAGCAGAGAAGACAAGGAGGAGGACTAGACCAGGAGCAAGACAAGCAGTTGAGGAGACAGACTAACAGAGGAGAGAAGAACTAACTCAGAGGAGACAGAGACAACAGAAGGGAGGACAGAAGCAACAGAGGAGGAGACAGAGAAACAAGAGGAGGAATAAACGGAGACGACTAAACAGGAGGAGGAAACGATGAAAAGAGGATGGAGACAGGATAACAAGGAGGAGACGAGGACCAAAGGAGGAAACAGACTGGAACAGAGGAGAGAACTAAGCAGAGGAGAGGAGAACAGGGCAAACAGAGGGAGACAGAGAAATCAGAGGAGACAGAGACGAGGAGGAGAAATGAAGGAGGAGACAGAGGAGCACAGAAAGGAGGGAGGCAGAGGACAGAGGAGGAGACAGAGAAACAGAGGAGGACACAAGGACACAAGGAGGAGACAGTAGCTCAAGGAGGAGACAGGACAACAGAGGAGAGAGACAGAGCAACAGAGGCATGACAACAGAGGGAGAAAACAAGAGGAGGAGACAGACATACGCAGGAGGAGACAGACTAACAAGAGGAGAAGCACAGAGAGAGAACAGCAGTATGAAAGGAAGACGAGAGACAGAACAGCAGAGGAGGACAGATAACAGAGAGACAGACTAGACAGAGGAGGGACAGAGACCAGAGAGGAGACTAGAGAAACAGAAGAGGAACACAGACTAACAGACGAGGAGGACAGAACAGAGGAGGGACAGACAACAGAGGCAGGCAACAAGGAAACAATGAAAAGAGAGAGGAGAGTACAGAGGAGCAACAGAGGCAAGGAGGACAGATGAAAAGAGGAGGAGACAGAGCAAGAGAGTGAATAGGAAGTGAAAAAGAGATGAGAACAGTGGGGGGCAGAGACCAGGGAGAAGAGAAGGGAGAGGAGGAGAACAGAGAACAAGAGGAGCGAGGGAATGAGTGAGAAAGAGAAAGAGGAGACAGAGACGAGGAGAGACAGAGCAACATGAGAGGACAGGCAGACGAAGAAGTAGGATACAGTACAAAGGGAGGGCAGACTACAGGCCAGACAACATGAGGAGAGAGAGACTAACAGAGGAGGAGGACAGAGGGAACAGAGGATGACAGAAAACAACAGGAGGAACAACAAGGAGAACAACGAGGAGACAGACACAGCAGAGCGAGGAGGACGACTAATCACAGGAGGGAAGCCAACAGAGGCAGACAGTAACAGAGGAGGAGCAACAATGCAGAATTGTGTATAATTTATATCGTATTTCGAGGTTTAAAAAGCCCCTCGAAGTTTTGTAATTTCCACTTTTGAAAATCAAGGCTTGATTTTCCTTTACGAAACCCCTTACAAATAAATGTCCATTAATTACAGATCGCATAAAAATTCCCATTTCCTGTTAGGAAAACTCCCCTCAATGAAAGATCCTGTAATCTGTATTGTGCTATGTTGTGTTAGAGTTAGAAGGTTTCCTTCCTCAATAGCCGTTTACTATCAGAAAGAGGAGGATGATGTTGTATTAAGATTAGCTGGGAATAAAGAAAGAAGCGGAAGATGTGATATTGATTTAGGGTTCTTGCTGCATTCCTGGTCTCCATTTCATCAACTCTGTCCCTGTGCCACCAGTCCATCTCGCCTCATCTCCCCTTTCTCCCCCGTTAGGGACCCCATCTCTCTTCTCTCCCTCTCTTCTCCCTCTCCCTCCTCTCCTCTCCGTCCTCTACTTTCCTCCCTCTCTCTCTCTTCTTCCCTCCTCTCCTTCCTCTCCCTTTCCCCTCACTACTTTCTCTCCTCTTCCTCTTTCCTGCTTCTTTCTCCTCTCACTCTTGGGCCTCTCTCCTCCTTCTCTCCTCTCCATCCTCTCCATCCTCTCCTCTTTCCCTCCCTCACCCTCCTCTATCCTGCTCTTTCTCCTCTCCCCTCTCTCTCCTCCCCTTTATATATCCCCTCCTCTTCCATCTCTCTCTTCCCCTCCCCTACTCTTTTTTCCTCTCCATCTCATCTCCATTTCCTCCCCCCCCTCGCCGTGTTTCTCACACCTCTTCCTCCTTTCTCCCTCTCCCCGAAGCAGCAGGCAGCCCTGTACAGCCTAGGCCATTCAAGCCCCATTGTCTGAGTAACAAGCTGTTCTGCTCCACTCAGAACCTCAGGAAACACATACCATACTTACACAGACATATACTAATTACTCAATGGACAAGGGGACACACACGACCAAAGACGAACACACACCACAACAGGCACAACAACCACACTACAACGAGTAACATCAGAACACTTGTGTGAGTGATACACACAAAAGCGGGCAAGGACGTATGCACCACACATTACACACAGACACACATATCACAATCCACAAATACACACACAACACACACAGACACACACAACATTTACAAAAGGTGCTTCATTCTCTCACACACACACACACAGCTTCTGTCACAAACTTACGCTTCCCTAAATGCACTAGTCAGTATTACTCACCAGAAGGAAAGTGTGGGGAGTATCAGATAAGTCTAGTAGTCATTACACTGGCATAGGTCAACAGACATCATACAACTGGCCATAGCTCAACAGACAGCAATTTAAGCACTGGCCATAGGTTAACAGGACAGTCTATTACCACTGGCCAGTAGGTCAACAGGACAGTTCATTACACTGGCCATAGGTTTAACATGATCAGTCACTTCCCACTGGCCATAGGTTCAACAGACAGTCATTCCACTGGCCATTAGGTTAACAGACAGTCATTACACTGCACCATAGAGTCAATCAGACAGTTCATTAACACTGGCCATAGGCTCAAACAGACAAGTCATTTTTACACTGGCCATAGGTCAACAGACAGTCATTTACACTGGCGCCATAGGTCAACTAGAACTAGTCATTACACTGCCATAGCGTTTCAACAACATGTCATTACACTGGCCATTAGGTCAACAGACAGTCATTACACTGGCCATAGGTCAACAGGACAGTCCATACACTGGCCATAGGTCAACAGGACAGTCATTTACCACTGCCATTAGGTCAACAGACAGACATTACAACTGGCCATAGGTCAAACAACAGTCATTTACACTGGCCTATTAGGTCAACAGACAGGTTCATTTACACTGTTATTCATTACTAATCAATCTATTGCCACCCACAACTGCAAACGTGCTTGTCAACGAGTGTGTTCTGCTGTTTGCCAAGCGCTAAAATAGAATTTGTCAATTTGGAATGCCTCAACGCGTTTGCCAATCTTTCCTCTTCCTATCTCCTCATTGGCTTTGTAGAGGCATATACCCACGTGACATCTCCTCATTGGTTTTTTAATGGGAGCATATAATCCACGTGACATCTCCTCATTGGCTTTAGGAGCATATACCCACGTGACATCTCCTCATTGGTTTATAGGAGCATATACCCACGTTGACATCTCCTCATTGGTTTATAGGAGCACATACCACGTGACATCTCCTCATTGGTTTTTAGGAGCCATATATCCACGTGACATCTCCTCATTGGCTTTTATAGCATTATACCCACGTGAACTATCTTCCTCATTGGTTTATAGGAGCATCTATTACCCACGTGACATCTTCCTTCATTGGCTTTTAGGGAGCATTAATTACCCACGTGAACATCCCTCATTGGTTTTTAGGAAAGCAATACCCACGTGACTATCCAACCTCATTGGGTTTTTAGGACGCATAATACCCACGGTGACATCTCCTCATTTGGTTTATAGGAGGGTGTCAATACCCACACGTGCGACATCTCCTCATTGCGTTATAGAGGCATATACCCACGTGACATCTCTCATTGTGTATAGTGAGCAGTGATAGCGCGGCGAGGCCGTGCTCGGTGTTTGAAGATTGAACTGAGGTCCACACTCCAGTCCAGTTTGGTGGTTGCGTAATTGCACCTTAAAGTTTTGGTTGCCAACCGCCATATAAAGTCCAAAGGAAGAAGAAGAAGCCTGAAGGAGCGTAGAGATTCCTAGAATCCACTGTTTACCCTTTTATCTTGTGGATTCGTTGTCGGAGTAGAGGACCTTGTGCATTTGCTTTATCGACCTGTTTTTTCCAAAATGAATATAGTTAGAGTTTGAGTTTGTTTTTGATATTTCAACCTGCTGGTGTTTCCCTGATCGCGTACGGTGATTTTCATCAGACCTATTCACCAGCAACGATGAGACAGCCTATAGGGAGGAGGTAGAGAATCCTGCATCTGGTTGGTATGCATGATCACCGAGCAACGAAATGAGACACCTATTGGGAGGATGACCTGCGTCTGGTGGTAGGCCTGATCACCAGCAACGATGAGGGACCAGCCTATAGGGAGTGAGGACCTGCGTCTGGTGGATAGGCCTGATCACCAGCAACGATGAAGACAGCCTATAGGGAGGAGGACCTGCGTCTGGTGGTAGCTGATCACCAGCAACGATGAGACAGGCCTTATTAGGGAGGAGGAGGTAGGAGACCCTGCGTCTAGGTTGTAGGCCTGATCATCCAGCAACGATGAGGACAGCCTATATGGTAGGGAAGGTTAGTGAGGACCTGCGTCTGGTGTATGCCTGTATCACCAGGCAACGAGGAGACAGTCCTATAGGGAGAGGTAATCTCTCTCC
>NW_019947546.1:21715-35449 GCF_002910315.2 Salvelinus sp. IW2-2015
GACGAAGAGATGATCACAGGCAACGATGAGACAGCTATCAGAGGACCTGCGTCTGGTGGTAGGACCTGATCACCAGCAACGATGAGACAGCCTATAGGAGGCGGACTGCGTCTGGTGGTAGGCTGATCACCAGCCGACGATGAGAAGCCTATAGAAGAGAGGCCTATGGTTCAGAGACCTGCGTCTGGTGTGGGGGGACAGAATCAACATGTGCGTGATAGCGCACGCAGACGTGTAAAGGCACTGCATCGCAGTGTTATCGAGACGTTACTACAAACCCAGGTTTGGATCGCTGGGCTGTATATCAAATATTTATGTTTAAACACGGTCGTGATAGGGAGTCACCACTGTCGAACTGCGTCTCAGAGAGAGGCGAAGTGACAACTGATATTAGATACTGTTCTGCCCGTTTTTAAATTTCAAAATGTAATTTCATTTAACCTTTGATTTAATTAGGACAAGTCAGTTAAGAACAAATTCTTATTTTGGGCCGATTGTGGCGCCCTATGGGACTCCTCCATCACAGCAAAGGTGTGATACAGTCGGGATCGAACCAGGAGGTCTGTAGCTGGACGCCCACTAGCACGGCTGTCTCCAGAGAGAGATAGACATTATTATAGCACATCTGCCCTCAGAGAGAGATAGACATGAGCTATGATGTCTGACATTCCTTCAATTTCCACAGATCAGATTCCCCAGATCAATTCCCCAGATCAGATTCCCCAGATCAGATTCCACAGATCAGATTCCCAGATGCAGATTCCACAGATCAGATTCCCAGATCAGATTCCAGATCAGATTTCCCCAGCTCAGATTTCCCAGATCAGATCTATGTCAGAGAAGAAAGACCCTTGTTTGGAACAAGTGTTGCCTTAATTATTACTCACGGAACAAAAGTGACACCCGCACCCGGGTGGTGATATTGGCCCAGTCCCTGTCCTGTTAGTAGCTTGCGTCTTTCAATGCTAATGAACCATCTGCTCTGTTGGTGGGAGGTTATTAATAATTGAATAGCTTTAGCACTATTACTACTGCTGCTCTGTTATTACTGAAAGGATTTAGTATTCCCTCAAAATGTAAGGACCTCCTCCAGCCAAGCCATCACAACTTTATTGCATTTTTTAACTGCGGACTGATGAATAAAATAAAAACATTGTCCGAATGCATTCAAGTCAGTGGAGGGGTCCTAAGGGCAATGTTCATAAATACTTTTATGTAATGTTTTATGAATATTCATAGCATGGCGTTGATCGCCTTTAAAAGAGGAGAAAGTGATGCTTTACTAATGATTACTAACAGCATACCTCCGGATAAACTAGACTACTCAATTTCGCATACCACCCTCAACAGATTCACAGATGACGGAATCTCAATCGCACTCCACTGCCTTTCCCACCTGGACAAAGAAGGACCAAAGGAAGCACCTATGTGAGCATACGGCTGTCATATACTACTAAGCCCAGCGTGCCAATCCATAGTAGACCACGGAGTTTCATTACTAAGCTAAGGCTCTCCTTTCCTCCCTTCTGCAATGGCTCCTGGATTCCTGACAGGCCGCCCCCAGGTGGTAGAGTAGGCAACACACATCTGCCACGCTGATCCTTCATCACTGGGCCCCTCAGGGTGTGTGTACTTAGTCCCCTCCTGTATTCCTGTTCAACCACGACTTGTGTGGCCAAACACAACTCCAACACCATCAATTAAGTTTGGCTGATGCACAACCAGTGGATAGTAGACTGATCACCAGCACCGATGAGACAGCCTATAGGGAGGAGGTCTGAGATCTGGCAGTGTGGTGCCAGGACAACAACCTCTCCCTCAATGTGAGCAAAGACAAAGGAGATGATTGTGGACTACAGGAAAGAGTGGGAGTGAACAGGCCCCCATTATTAATATCGAGGGGTTGTAGTGGAGCAGGTCGTGAGTTTTTCAAGTTCTTGGTGTCCCACATCCCCAAAACAACACCAAGACGTGAAGAGGGGACGACAAAACTTTTCCCTCTCAGGAGATAGAAAAGATTTGCATGGGTCCGCGGATTCGTAAAAAGTTCTAACAGCTGGCACTATCAGAGCATCCTGACCGGTTGTTATCACTGCGCTGGTATGGCAAATGCTGCTCCTAATGAGGGTAGTGCGCACGGGCCCAGCACATCACTGGTGCCAAGCTTCCTGCCATCCAGGACCTCTAAAAAAGGCGGTATCAGAGGAAAGCCCATAAAAGTGTCAGAGACCTCCAGTCACCATGTCATCGACTGTTTTCTCTGCTACCGCTATGGCAGAGCGGTAACCGGAGCGCGCCAAGTCTAGGACCAAAAGGCTCCTCAACAGCTTCTACCCCAAGCCATTAGACTGCTGAACAATTAATCAAATGGCCATCGGGCTATTACATTGACCCCCCTCTAGTTTGTTCTGTACACTTGCTGCTACTCCATGTTTATTATCTATGCATTAGTCCTTCACCCTACCTACATGTACAAATTACCTCTAACCTGTACCCCCGCACATTTGACTGGGTACCGGTACCACCTGTAATATAGCCTCCACATTGACTCGGTACGGGTACCCCCTGTATATAGCCTCCATATTGACTGGTAACCGGTACCCTCTGTATATAGTCTCCACATTGATCTTGTACCGGTACCCCCTTCCTGTATATAGTCTTCCACATTGACTCTGTACCGGTACCACACCCTGTATATAGTTCCACATTGACTCTGTACCGGTACCCGCCTGTAAGTATAGTCTCGTCACATTGACTCTGTACCAGGTACCTCCTCCGTATATAGCCTCCACAGTGACTCTGTTACCGGTACCTCTATGTAGTTAAAGCTCCACACTGACTCTGTACGGTACTCCCTGTATATTAGTCTCCACATTGACTCGTGTACCGGTACCCCCTGTATATTAAGCCTCCACATTGATCGGTAGTACCGGTACCCCCTGTATATAGACTCTTTATTGTTATTTTATTGTGTTACTTTTTATAATTTGTTTACTTCTTTCTCAACTCTTCGTGAACTGCACTGTTGATTAAGGGCTTGTAAGTACCCATTTCACGGTAAGGTCTACACTTGTATTCGGGGCATGTGACAAATAAAGTTTGATTTGATTTTGAATGTTTGGTCAAAGTGGAAAAGAGAAAGTTCTGTATCTTATTAGGTAACAGTTTCTTCTGCTTCATGGTTTCTGTTTAAACTAAACTTCATGATAATACCAGACAAAAATATGGGCAAACCTACTCATTGAAGTTTTTTTTTTTTTTTTCACTGTTTTCTACATTGTAGAATAATAGTTGAAGACATCAAAACTATGAAATAACACACAGGGAATCATGTAGTAACCAAACAAGTGTTAAACAAGTCAACAAAAAAATCAATTTTAGATTCTTCAAAGTAGCCACCCTTTGCCTTGATGCCTTGATGGTAAAAGACCAAGTCCATATTATGGCAAGAACAGCTCCAATAAGCAGAGCTAAAAACAGTCCATCACTACTTTAAGACACGAAGGTCAGTCAATACGGAACATTTCAAGAACTTTGAACGTTTCTTCAAGTGCAGTTGCAAAAACCATCAAGCGCTATGATGAAACTGGCTCTGATGAGGACCACCACAGGAAAGGAAGACTCAGAGTTACCTCTGCTGCAGAGGATAATTCATTAGAGATACCAGCCTCAGAAATTGCAGCCCAAATAAATGCTTCACAGWGTTCAAGTAACAGACACATCTCAACATCAACTGTTCAGAGACTGAGTGAATCAGGCCTGGAAATCTGTCCTGTGGTCTGATGAATCCAAATTTGAGATATTTGGTTTCAACTGCCGTGTCTTTGTTAGACACAGAGAAGGTGAACGAATGATCTCTGCATGTTTGGTTCCCACTGTGAAGCATGGAGGTTGTGTGATGGTGTGGGGGTGCTTTGCTGGTGATACTGTCTGTGATTTATTTAGAATTCAAGGCACATTAACCAGCATGGCTACCACAGCATTCTGTGGTATTACTCTGACAATAACTGACAACTGCAAGCAGACTGGAGGCACCATAGGTCCTAGAGTGGGGGGGCAAATTTTTATCCCCTGGGGCCTGGAGTTTTTCCTTATATGTTAACCTAACTAGGAAACCTCTGGACCCTATAAGGTATGACAGTGATTATTCACTTGTAAAAAGGTTTTATATGGGCTATGATTTACATTTACATTTAAGTCATTTAGCAGACGCTCTTATCCAGAGCGACTTACAAATTGGAAAGTTCATACATATTCATCCTGGTCCCCCTGTGGGGAATGAACCCACAACCCTGGCGTTGCAAGCGCCATGCTCTACCAACAGAGGCACACGAGACCAGTTTTTCATAATCAGGTCACATGGTTTTTTTAAACCCTGTCAAACTATTTGTTCATAAAAATGACATAATGCAGCGATACGCCATCCCATCAGGTTTACGCTCAGTGGGCCTGTCGTTTTTTTTTCAACAGGACAGTGACCCAACACACCTCCAGGCTGTGTAAGGGCTATTTGAAGAAGTAGGAGAGTGAGTGATGGCGTGTTGCATCAGATGACCTGGCCTCCACAATCACCTGACTTCAACCCAATTCAGATGGTTATTGATGAGTTGGACTGCAGAGTGAAGGAAAATCAGCCAACAAGTGCTCAGCATATGTGGGAACTCCTTCAAGATTTTTGGGAAAGGTTTCCAGGTGAAGCTGGTTGAGAGAATGCCAAGAGTAAGCAAAGCTGTCATCAAGGCAAAGGGTGGCTACTTTGAAGAATAAAATATTATTTCATTTTTTTAACACTTTTTGTGTTACTACATGATTCCCTGTGTGTTATTTCATAGTTTTGATGTCTTCACTATTATTCTACAATGTAGAAAACAGTAAAAATAAAGAAAAAACCTTGAATGAGTAGGTGTGTCCAAACTATTGACTGAATTCTAAATATTCAAAAACACACTCACTAGACTAAAATACACAATATATACAAAATAACTCAATTAAATATACACACTCATCAGACTATATATACAAACGTGTGGGTACTACGTTGTATATAGATAGGCTAATGAGTATGTATGTGATAGTCTAGTGAGTTGGATATAGTGTGTATTATAGTTCTATAGTGTGTATATTACTATGCGATATATAGTCTAGTGAGTGATGTACATACTATGTGTTATATCATAGTCTAGTGAGTTGTAACATACGATGTGTGATATATAGCTCTAGTGAGTTGTATATATAGTTCAGTGAGTGTTTGTATATAAGTGTGTATATATAGTCTAGTGAGTGTTGTACATACTATGTGTATATATAGTCTATCGGTGAGTGTGTAATATACTCTGTGTATATATAGTCTAGGAGGTGTTACATACTATGTTATATATAGTCTAGTGATTGTGTAACATACTATGTGTATATATTAGTCTTAGTGAATGTGTACATACCTATGTTATATATAGTCTAGTGCAGTGGACATAACTATGTGTATATATAGTCTAGTGTGTGTGTATATAATAAGTCTAGTGAGTGTTTATATAGTGTGTATATATAGTCTAGTGATGTGTACATACTAGGGTTATATAGTCTTAGTGAGTGTGTACATAACTATGTGTATATATAGTCTGCGGTGAGTATGTATATATAGTCTAGTGAGTTTGATAGAGTGAAGTGTAATATAGTCTAGTAGTCATCATGTATATATAGTCTAGTATTGTGCGTGTAAATACTATGTGTATATATAGCTGGCGTGAGTTTGGTATAAGTGTGTATATTATAGTCTAGTGAGTGGTATATATAGTCAGTGAGTGTGTACTATACTATGTGTATATATAGTCTAGAATGTGTACATACTAAATAAATATGGTATATATAGTCTAGTGACTAGTACTGTATAGGTTTCGAGTGAGTGCTGTATATATGTATATATAGTCAATTAAGTGTGTATGGTAAAGTGTGTATATATAGTCTTGTGAGAGTGTATATAGTGTGTATATATAGTCTAGTGAGTGTGCTATATATCGTACTAGTGATCCGTATGTTTATATAGTGTGCTATATATAGTCTAGTGAGGTGCTGTAAATAGTTGTGTATATATAGTCAAGTGAGTTGTGTATATAAGTGTGTATATATGTCTTAGTGAGTGTGTATATAGGGTGTATATATATTTAGATCTAGTGATGTTATGTTGTTGGATATGTGTGTGTATATATAGTGCTAGTGAGTGTTGTATATAGTGTGTATATACAGTCCAGTGAGTTGTGCATATAGGTGCTATATATAGTCTAGTGAGTGTGTATAATAGTCATGAGTGTGTAATATAGTGTGTATTTATAGCTCTCTAGTTGAGAATATATATATAGAGTAGTGAGTGTTGTATATATGAGTTCTAGTGAGAGTGTATATAGTGTGTATATATAGTCTAGTGAGTGTGTATATAAGTGTGTATATAGTGTGTACATATAGTCTAGTGAGTGTGTATATATAGTCTAGTGAGTGTGTATATATAGCCTGGCGAGTGTGTATATAGTGCGTATATATAGTCTAGTGAGTGTGTATATACAAAGTGTATATATGTCTAGTGAGTGTGTATATAGTGTGTTCATTTATAGTCTAGGAGTGTGTATATATAGTCTAGTGAGTGTGTATATACTATGTGTATATATAGTCTAGTGAGTGTGTATATTTTGTGATATATAGTCTTGTGAGTGTGTATGTAGTGTGTATATATAGTCTAGTGAGTGTTTATATAGTGTGTATATATAGTAAAGTGAGTGTGTATATATAGTCTAGTGGGTGTGCATATACCATGTGTATATATAGTCTGGTGAGTGTGTATGTAGTGTTATATATAGTCTAGTGATGTTTATATAGTGTGTTATATAGTAAGTGTATAGTATAGTCTAGTGGTTGATATAATGTGTTATATATAGTCTGTAGTTATAGTGTGATATAGTGTATGTTTAGTGTTGAGTGATAGTGTGATATATGTCTATATAGTCTAGGAGTGTGTATATATGTGTGTATATATAGTCTAGTGATTGTGTATTTAGTGTGGTATATATAGTCTAGTGAGTGTGTATATATTGTGTATATATAGTCTAGTGAGTGTGTATATATAGTCTTATTTTGGCATATAGTGTATATTTATAATCTAGTGAGTGTGTTATATAGTCTAGTGATGTGTTATATAGTGTGTATATACAGTCTAGTGAGTGTATATATATAGAGTAGTGAGTGTGTTTATATAGTCTAGTGAGTGTGCATATACTATGTGTATATATAGTCTTGTGAGTGTGTATGTAGTGTGTATATATAGTCTAGTGAGTGTGTATATAGTGTGTACATGTAGTCTAGTGAGTGTGTATGTATATTCTAGTGAGTGTTGTATATATGTGTGTATATATATATAGTCTAGTGAGTGTGATATTAGTGTGTAGTATATAGTTAGTAGTAGTGTGTATATAGTGTGCATATATAGTCTAGTGATTTGTATATAGTGTGTATATATAGTTAGTTAGTGTGATAGGTGTGATATATAAGTCTAGTAGTGTGTAATATGAGTTAGTGAGTGGTATATAGTGTGTATATATAGTCTAGTGAGGTGTATATAGTGTGTTATATAGTCTAGTTAGTGTGTATATATTGTGTATATATAGTCTAGTGAGTGTGTATATAGGTGTATATATAGTCTAGTGGTGGATATATAGTGTGTATATATAGCGCAGTAAGTGTGTATATAGTGTGTATATAGTCTAGTGAGTGTGTATATAGTGTATATATGTCTAGTGAGTGTTGATATAGTGTGTGTATATAGTCTAGTTAGTGTGTTATATTGTGTATATATAGTCTGGTGAGTATGTATGTATAGTCTAGTGAGTGTGTAAATAGTGTGTATATATAGTCAAGTGTGTGTGTGTATATATAGTCTGATGAGTGTGTATATTTAATCAGTGATTTTGTATATATTGTGTATTTTAGTCTAGTGAGTGTGTAAATAGTGTGTATATATAGGTCTAGTTAGTGTGTATATATTGTGTATATATTAGTCTAGTTAGTTTGTATATATAGTCATAGTGCAGTGTCACGATCTTTCAAGATCGAACCCCAGAAAGCAGACCAGGACCAAGAAGCGTAGGAAGAAAGAGGTATTATTTACAATTAAATGTGAAAAGGATTACGATATAGCAGATGGCGGAGCGGCAGCTCGGGTGTGTGAAGTAGATGACAAAGGAAATAGTGAATCCCAACTGTAGTAGCAGAATCCTCTGTCAACCAGGCGTGGAATGGAGTGAATGATCCAGGTGAGAACTGAAGGACAAAACAAAACGGAGGTAAGTGCAAGCAAGCAATACATTAAAGGAAAACAACAAAACAAATTCCCCTATCCAAGCTGGAGTCTGTACTCAGGCACAAACATACTTTCATGGCTAAACGATCCGGCAGGGGAATGGAAGTCCAGGTCAGAGCTTTATGAAGGGTAGAGATGATGATCCAGGCACAGGTGTGCAGAATTCACTGACGGAAACAGTGCGGTGATGAAAACCCAATCTCCAATGAAGCAATTCGCCCCGGCAACCAGACAAGGTGCGTTCCAGACACCCTGAACACACTCTCAGACAGACACACAGGCAAACCCAGACTAGGAAGCTGCGGATATCCGTGACAGTACCCCCCTCCGCACGAACGCCACCCGGGCGGACTACCCTGGAGCGCCAGCGATGGGAGGCGTAGGAAGTCAAGAAATCAGGTCGTCATCCAGAATCTGTCGCCGAGGGAATCCAACTCTCTCCTCTGGACCATATCCTTTCCCAGTCCACTAAAACTGGTACCCTCGACCCCGCCGTCTGGAATTCCATGATGCGGCGCCACCGTGTAACAGGACCCACCTCGATCAATCCGAGCGAGGGAGGACGAGGAGAGGCAACAGAGACTGAGGTGAACCGCTTGAGACAGGAGACATTGAAAAATGGGAGCACTCTAAGTGTTGCCAGCCAACTGAGTCGAACCACCCAAGGATTGTATGGTATTCTCTCCACTACAAACGCCGACCCAATGAACTTAGGTGACAACTTCCTGACTCCGTTCCGTAGAGGAAGATCCCGTGATAGCCAAACCAAACCCTGATCCTCCAACCGCTATAAGCTGGGGCAGGAAATACCGCGACGTTCGCCTGTATCTGATTTTACCGTCAGAAACTCTAAGGAGAGCCTCCTGGGCCGATGCCAGGTCGCCGTGGCAACGACGAATATGGGTCTGGACCAGAAGAACCGGAGAGATCCCTCTCCTGAGAATGGAAACAAAGGAGGTTGGTATCCGTAAAGGCATTGGAAGGGGGACATCCCAGTGGCAGAGTGAAGGAAGGTATTATGGGCATACTCAACCCAGGTAATTGAGATGAACCAAGAGGTCAGGATCAGAGGAGACAAACAACGCAGCGGTAGACCTCCATCTTCTGGTTCGCTCTACTCCGCTTGACCATTAGAGTGTGGGGTGAAATCCAGAAGTGAAAGACTGACTGTAGCTCCAATAGCCAAAACAGAAGGATTTCAGAACAGCAGAGGTAAACTGAGAGGCCGTCGACGTCGAGACACAATGTCACTGGGCAATCCGTGAAACCCTGAAAACCTCCCCTGACCAGGACTCGGAAACGTCTCCGTAGTCAGCCATGTGCTATCCATCGCGTATGTGAAGGGAGACAAATGAGCAAACTTTGCTGAATCTGTCCACAATCGGTCAGACAATCGACCGTTTCCCAACAGAAAAGGAGGGGCAATCCCGTGACAAAATCCAGGGCAGATGCGACCAAGGTCGCCGAGAATAGGTAGGGATGAAGAAGGCCCAGAGCTGGGCCGTATGGGGTACGCTTGTTCTGGGCACAAACAGGACACTGCGGGCAACAAACCTCCGTGGTATCTTCTCCCATGGCAGGCACCACAAAACGTCTGCGCAGTAGTGCCACTAGTCCGAGCAACGCCAGGGTGACAAGCTATCTTGCTGGCGTGGGACCACTGAAGCGACAGGCAAACGGACCGACTCCAAGTACAGAACAACCGACCGGGTGGACCGTGACCGGTGGCCGGGCTGCGTCCGAAGGGCCGCCATCACATCCTCCTCTATCCTCCATGTAAACGGCTCCCACGACAAACATTCTGGGCGAAGAATCGTTTCAGTCTTGACCCCACTCTCCTCCGTTCTTAGAGAACATCCGGGAACAGCGCGTCGCCGTCCCGTTCTTAGACCCAGGTCGGAATGTCAGGCGAAAAATTGAAACGTCCAAAAAAACAAGGCCCACCTAAGCCTGACGGGGCGTTGAGGACGTTTAGCGATTGTACGTAAGCCAGATTCTTGTGGTTCAGTCCAGACCACAAACGGTTGCCTTCCGCTCCCTCCAAACCAGTGCCGCCACTCCTCCAAGGCAAGCTTCACAGCGCGAGAAGCTCCCGGGTTACCACATCGTAGTTTCTTTTCAGCTGGAAGAAAGACGACCAGAGTAGAAAGCGCAGGATGAGTTTACCGTCAGGGAGCTACGCTGGGAACAGAGATGGCGCCCACACCCACATCAGAAGCATCCACTTCCACAACGAAACTGACGTGAATGTGTCAGTGTTGAGACGAGAATCGGAGCGTTGGTGCATCGGCTCCTCCAAGTCCAGGGAAAATGGCTCGGTCTGCCTCAGGCAGTCCAACTGAACCCTTCTCCTGGTGCAAGACGATCAGCGCAAGTTTTTAAAGGGCAGCCACCCGCTGTAGTCACGGATAACCTTCGATAAAGAATTCGCAAAACCCCCAGGAATCTCTGGAGCTGCCAATCTAGTACCGGGCTGACCCAATCACCGAACCGCCCGAACCTTCTCTTGGTCCATCCTGATCTCCTCCCCTGGATATGATGTACCCGAAGGAAGGACGTTGTATGGGCGTGAAAATCACACTTCTCCCCTTCACGAACAGACGGTTCTCCAATAACCGCTGCAGGACCTGCTTGACATTTGCAGAAACGTGGCTAGAAAGCTCCCTTGAGAAGATGAGGATATCTATCCAGGTAAAACGAACACAAAAATCCCAATCATATCTCTCAAAACGTCCATATCACACAATACTTTGAACACCGCCGGAGCGTTGGTCAGGCAAACCGGCATCACCTGGTACTCAAAAATGTCACCATCGGAGTATTTGAACCCAGTCAACCACTCGTCCCCCTCCTTGATCCGAACCAAATGATAAGCCATTACGTAATCAAAGCTTCGTAAAAACCGTAGCACCTGTAAGGAATCGAAGCGAGCTCATCAAGGCAGGGGATACTTGTTTCTAACCGTAATATCCATTCAAAACCGATAATCAATACACGGTCGAAGAGTGCATCCTTCGTTCACAAAAAAAAATCCTGCTCCCAAAGGTATGACGATGGCCGAATGAGACCTGTAGCTGAGAGACTCCTTGATGTAGGTCTCCAAGGCCTCACGTTCCGGTCGAGAGATACTGTATAACCGTCCTTGGAAAGGCAGATCCAGGAAACAGATTAATCGCACAATCATAAGGTGGTGGGGAGGAAGGGACAGAGCCTTCTGTTACTGAATACCCACCAACTCGTGATATGTTTCTGGAACCAGGACAAATCAGGAGGAGCAGAGTCACTGACCTGACTGGAAACAGCAGGAGAACAGGCAGTCCTAAGGCCAGTTAGCATGACACTCAATGCTCCAACTAGTTACCTTTCCCTGTCACCCAATCAAACGAGGGATTGTGTTCCTTCAGCCAGGGTAACAAGAACCAGAGGAACCATGGGGCGAGGACAAAATGAAGAAAGAGATAACCTTCTGAATGATTTCCCGACACCAAACATCTTAACCGGTTCAGTCCTCATAGTATGCCGTGCCAGACTACTGCCGTTCAGAGTGGGATTGCTTCAATGGCTTCCGCAATTGCTCCTTGGAAAGCCCCAGCTGTTCCACCAAGTCGGCATCCATAAAGCTGCCATCCGGCACCTTGAATCGATTAAAAGCGTTCATGTCAAAACTCTGATCCTTTATTCATAAAGGGTTCGCAGGAAAACGGGGTCTGACAAGATCCTTGAGAGATTGAAACTGGCTCGCTAAAAATCCTCCCAAAAACTAGCGAGCCGGGCAGTTTAACGGGCGCTGTGGGAAGCGGGAGATGTAATGTCCCGATCTTACCACAGTAGAAACAGCTATTGGTCTCACGTCTACGTTGGGCGCTCCTCCTTAGTTAGCCCGTGTCGCGCCCACTTGCATTGGTTTCAGAATCTGGGTGCAAGACCCCTCCACTAATCCCGTGTGACAATAAGATCCAATACGTCCTGGTTCACCTCCTGAACCGGAATGGTAACCGAGTTGCAGATTGATTGGATGGGCCCCACTGCTTCTCCCTCCTTCTCCTCTCGGACTCTATTATCTACGCCGAATAGATTAAAGCGGACCAAGCTGTCCAGGTCACTAGGCTCTGGATAAGATATCAGCTCGTCCTTAAGTTCCTCTGACAACCCCTTGTAAAAAACCGCTTGTAGTGACTCCTCATTCCAAGCCACTCTCCACAGCCAAGTCCTTGAACTCAGCATCATAAAATCTGCCACACTGCGATCTCCTTGGCGAAGAGAGAACAAACGTTTAGCTGCATCCTTACCTCGGACTGGAGATCAAAAAGCTTCTCATCTCTCCCGTGACTCCTGATATGAAAGCCGTCAAGTTCCCTGTCTGTTCCCAAACGGCTGAAGCCCATTCCAGAGCTCTTCCACGCAACAGTATCAATAACAAAGCGTCATTCCCTAGCTTTGTCATGGCCGTAAGAAATGGGAGCTGTCTAGATATCAACACTAACCCACACTGCAAAAAACGAAGCATTTCCCAAATCCCCTTCATATTTATCAGGCGTCGGTACCTTGGGTTCACGGAATGGACACCGCTCCAGACACGGCAGGTGAGATGCGGTGAAAACGGTGGTGAATGAATCGCCGGCAAAACTGAGCTGCATCCTGACTGTGTCAAGCTAGCAGATAAGTTCTGGATCGAACTCGCTATCTCCTGTAGCGCCGTATGTTGTTGTCCCAATGTCTTCCCCTGCGGGTAATAGCATGCAAACGGAGTCCAGGTCCGCTGGGTTCATTACTGGCCGGATCGGTCTTCTACGATCTTTCAAGAGCGAACCCAGAAGCAGACCAGGACAAGGAGCGTAGGAAGAAGATGAGTATTTATTACAATTAAATGTGAAAATGTAGATATATCCAGATGGCGTAGCGGGCAGCGGTGGTGGAGTAGATTGAAGGAAAATAGGTGAATCCAATGTAGGACAGAATCCTCTGTCAACCAGGCGGGAATGGAGTGAATGATCCAGTGAGTAACTGAAGACAAAACAAACGGAGGTAAGTTCAAGGCAAGCAATACATAAATGAAAACAAAAAAACAAATTCTATCCAACTGGAGTCTGGTACTCAGGCACAACATACTATTCATGGCTAACGATCCGGCAGGGAAATGGAAAGCTCAGGTCAGAGCTTATGAAGGGTAGAGATGATGATCAGGACAGACGTGTGCAGATATTTACTGCACGGGGAACAAGTGCGGTTGAACCAATCTCCCAATGAGCTAATTCGCCCGGCAACCAGACAGGGTGCGTTCCAAGGACACCTGAAACACACTCCAGGACAGACCACACAGGCAAACCCAGACTCAGAAGCGGGATTCGTTGACAGTTGAGTGTGTAAATATAGTGGTATATATAGTCTAGTTA
>NW_019947546.1:35474-36410 GCF_002910315.2 Salvelinus sp. IW2-2015
TATATACACACTATATACACACTCACTAGACTATATATACACACTAAATACACAATCACTAGACTATATATACACACTATATACACACTCACTAGACTATATATACACACTAAATACACAATCACTAGACTATATATACACATTATATACACACTCACTAGACTGTATATACACACTATATACACACTTACTGCGCTATATATAGACACTATATACACACTCACTAGACTATATATACACACTATATACACACTCACCAGACTATATATACACATGGTATATGCACACCCACTAGACTATATATACACACTCACTTTACTATATATACACACTATATAAACACTCACTAGACTATATATATACACTACATACACACTCACAAGACTATATATACACATGGTATATGCACACCCACTAGACTATATATACACACTCACTTTACTATATATACACACTATATAAACACTCACAAGACTATATATACACACTACATACACACTCACAAGACTATATATACACACAATATACACACTCACTAGACTATATATACACATAGTATATACACACTCACTAGACTATATATACACACTCCTAGACTATAAATGAACACACTATATACACACTCACTAGACTATATATACACTTTGTATATACACACACTCACTAGACTATATATACGCACTATATACACACTCGCCAGGCTATATATACACACTCACTAGACTATATATACACACTCACTAGACTATATGTACACACTATATACACACTATATACACACTCACTAGACTATATATACACACTATATACACTCTCACTAGACTATATATACACACTCACTACTCTATATATTCTCACTAGACTATAAATACACACTATATACACAATCACTAGACTATCTATACACACTCACTAGACTATATATACACCCTATAT
>NW_019947546.1:39598-42008 GCF_002910315.2 Salvelinus sp. IW2-2015
AGACCACAGTACAGACGGTAAAGAGACTGTCCCTGCTCTAAAGACAGACGCACGTACAGAGCGTAGAGACAGTCCTGGTCTCTAAAGACAGACCACAGTAACAGACGGTAGAGACTGTCCTGTCTTAAAATCAGACGCACCGTAACAGACCGGTAGAGACTGTCTTGCTCTTAAAGTACAAGACCACAGTACAGACTGGTAGAGACTGTCCTGCTCTTTTAAAGAGCAGACGCACAGTACTACGAGTAGAGACTTCTCTGGCTCTCTAAAGACAGCACACAGTATACCAGTAAGACTGTCTCTGCTCTCTAAAGACAGACACAGTACAGACCGTTAGAGACTGTCCTGCTCTTAACGAAGACCACAGTACCAGACCGTTTGAGAAGGAGAGGAGGTGATTTTGGGGACGCAGCTCTTTAAAGAACAGAGGAGACTTCTATGACATCACAATGGACCGACCGCGTAAAAAGGGGAAGTACAGAAGATTTCTCCACATCTGTTGTTGACCTAAATGGGTGAGGTAAAGCCTGGCAGTAGCAGTGCCAGATGGGCCAGCGTCCACCCCACTCTAAGCTACAGATGCTAATGTGAAACGTTAGGAGGACTAACAACTGCAACGCTACACCCATTATGACACACGCAGAACCAACAAAACCGGTGATGTGGAAAGCATCCCTGTGTTTCATACCACTTGAAGCGCTGTCCAACTCTCTCTGCGGACCACGCACGGTGTTGTATCGTAGCTAAGGAGACCATTAGCGATCGACGGTCTGACTGAGCTCAGTGTGGCTTTCACAACGGCACTACAACCCCCCCTTCCCCCCCCCCCACACCACACACACACACACACACCCTCACTGCACCAACTCAACAACCGGGTTGAATTGTAAAGACAAACATTCCCTTTACTACCCATGTTGATGTAAACATGGGATTGTTCTAACTAATCATGTCTCCCAGGTGAGGTAGTCATGATATAACAGAGTGCTGGTGAGTCTGGAGGCCATTTTGAAATGCAAACCTCATGCGTCTGGAACAGATCTGCACCACTGTTTTAGTCAGTCGGTCCCGGTCTGATGCCTCCTGTATCCACCTGTAGTCTGACTAACTAACAGGCAGCAGTTCGGCCACTCAGGAGCAGGAAACTGAGCGACGGGAGAGAGAGGGAAGGCTGGAACATGGTCAGGACCTCAGGGGCGAGTTTAAGGCGCCCAACGGGCAACACTATCGATCGGGAACAGCGGGCAGACACAGTCAGGGGGGGAGTTTAATGTACGCAAGTATCTCCGTTTTTGTTTTTTCGAACAGTGGTGCTGGCTCCGACCACGACAACTCAGCACTCGTCTGTGTGGAACTCAACAGCTCTGTACCGCGGCTCACTAGTGTCCCCCCCCCTGTGGTTTTATGGGAACTAAGTTTACCAAACGAGGGCATGTGTTCCATCTTAGGATGCGGCGTTGCTCATGGACCAATCAGAAATGAGTACTAAACTCGGGACAGCGTTCTAAGGATTTGTGTTGGCGTGATCAACAGAGCAATCAGAGATGGCCGTCCGCTACCACAGGAGATCTCTCTCTCTCTCCTACGTAAAGGTCACACAGGTCAAACCCTAACCTTAATCAGAGTAGAATGTGGATGATGCTTTATATCCACGTAGTTCAGAATCAGAGGTCAAGAGGTCAAGACGTGAAGAAGCAGGATATGCAAAAATGAAGGATTGTACTCATGTCCTTCATGCCTCTATTTCCAGCGGACTCCACTTCATTGACGACAAGCTGCCACTCTTCCTCAATAATGGACGTACATTAATTACACCGTTTCTGATAGCGTAGTATTAACCCTCTGCTTCCTGCTAGATTCCCTCTCATGAATCCTTTCTAAACAACCAAGCCAGTCTGCTGGTTAAAAACAGCCACTTCCACAGTCTCAATATGCTCAAAGTATTTACGACAAATGTAGCCAAGAAGACTTACTTTCAGTAATGAATACATTTTAGTTTAAAAAAKKAACAAAAAAKAACAAAAAAACATGTTTTCAAGAAAATATCTTGATTTACGACCACCGTTATCACTTACGGCGTCATCGTCCACACTCTGCTATTACTGGAAGAGAACTGAGAAAAGTGAAGGAATTCAAGGCTAGTTCTCACTCTCCACTGCTTTAGTCAGCTCACAGCGGGTCCTTCTTCTTGTTGTCTCGGTAACAAGTCAACAAGCAGCTGGTCCACATGGCAACAAAGTACTGTAACGTTGGCAACGCTCGACAGCGAGAGAGCCAGTAATCCTAGATCCGTCTGAAATGGCACCCTATTCCTCACATAGTGCACTACTTTTGACCAGATCCCTACGGTACATAGTGCACTACTTTTGACCAGATCCCTACGGTACATAGTGCACTACTTTTGACCAGA
>NW_019947547.1:0-21306 GCF_002910315.2 Salvelinus sp. IW2-2015
TGGTGTGTTTTGTGTGTGTTTTTCTTATGTGTGTGTTTTGTGTTGATCTGTGTTTGTTGTCTTATGTTGTTGTTGTGTGGTTTGTTTGTCTAGTTGTTGTGTTGTTGTGCTGGTTTGGTTTGTGTTTGTTATGTCTCATGTGTGTTAGCTTGTGTGTTTTTGTCTTATGTGTGTGTGATGTGTTAGTGTGTGTGTTTGTTGTTCTTATGTGTGGTCGACCGTTGCTGTTGTGAATGTGTTTTGTGTTTGTTGTCTTATGGAAGTGTGTTGATGTGTGTTTGTTATGTCTTATGTGTTGTTGTTCCGTGTGTGTTTGTGTGTGTGTGTTTGTGTGTTTTGTTGTCTTTGGTGTGTGTGTTGTGTTTGTTGCCTTATGTGTGTGTGCTGTGTAACTTTCAATGTTGTTGCTTATGTGTGCTGTGTGTGTGGATTGTTTTGTTTGTGTTTGTTTAGGTGTTTGTTGTTTTATGTGTGTGTGGGTTGTTTGTGGTGTTGTTGTCTTATGTGTTGTTGTGTTTGTTGTCTTAATGTGGATATACTGCGCTGGCTTGTGTGTGTTTGTGTGTTGTTGTCTTATGTGTCTTGTGTGTGTTTGTTGTCTTATGTGTGTGTGTGTTGTTTTTGTTGTGTTGTTGTCTTATTGTGTGTGTGTGTGCTTTTGTTGCCTATGTCGTGTTTGTGTTTGTTGTCTTAATGTGGTGTGTGTGTGTGTGTTTGTGTTTGGTGTGTTTGTTGTCTTATGTGTCTTGTGTGTGTTTGTTGTCTTAGGCAATGTGTGTGTTTGTTTGTCTTTAGTGTGTGGTGTGTGTTTGTGTGTTTGTTGTCTTATGTGTGGGTGTGTTGTTGTCTTATGTGGTGTGTGTGTTTGTGTGTTTGAGTGGTCTTATGTTGTGTGTGTGTTTGTTGCCTTATGTGTGTGGTGTTTTGCTGAATGTGTGTGTGTGTGTTGTTTGGTGTGTTTGTTGTCTTATTGTGTGTGTGTGTGTGTTTGTGTGTTTTTGTCTTATGTGTGTGGTGTTTGTTGTCTCTATTTTGTGTGTGTGTGTGAAACAATGACGACGGGAGGAACCAACGGGATGACAAGTATAGGGCAGGTAATCAGGGAGGTGATTGGTAGCTCTAGGTGAGTTGTCATTATGCGGCATAAACGAGGGTGACCAGTGTGACCATAACGAGCAGCACGTGACCTAAGAGGCCGGAGAGGAGCACACGTGACATTATATAGTGTATATATATATGAATATAGTCAGTGAGTGTGTATTATAGTGTGTATATATAGTCTAGTGAGTGTGTATTAGATGTGTGATATATAGTCTATGTGAGTGTGTATGTAGTGTGATAATATAGTCTAGTGAGTTGTATATAGTGTGTATATATAGTCTAGTCGAGTGTGTATGTAGTGGTATAGATAGTCTACGTGCGTGTGTATATAGATTCTAGTGAGTGTGTATTGGGAGTGTGGTATATATAGTCTAGTGAGTGTTGTATATTAGTGTGTATTATATAGTCTAGTGAGTGTGTATATAGGTGTATAATAGCGAGTGAGTGCGTATTAGTTGTATATATAGTCTAACGTGAGTGGTGTATGGATAGTGTGTGTATATAGTCTGTGAGGTGTGATGTAGTGTGTTATATATAGTCTAGTGAGGGTGTATACAGTGTGTGTATATAGTCTAGTTAGTGTGTATGATAGTGTGGTATATAGTCTGCGTAGTGTATGTAGATGTGGTGTGATATATGAGTGCTTGAGTGAGGTTGTATATAGTGTGTGTTATAGTAGGCTAGGTGAGTTGTGTATATAGTGTGTAATCACTAGTCTACGGAGTGTGTATATAAGTGTGTGTATAGTAGTCTACGTGGAGTGTAGTCGTTTACAGCTAGCTGAGTGTGGTGTATTATATATAGTCTAGGTGAGTGGTGTAATATAGTGTGTGGTATCTAGTCTAGTGATGTGTTATATAGTGGTGGTATATAGTCTAGTGGGTGTGTCAATGTAGTGTGATAGTCATAGTCTGAGTGAGTGTTGTATATAGTGTGTATTAGTATCAGTGAGTATGTATGAGGTGTGTATATAGTCGGTGTGTATAGTGTAGCAGTCTGTGAGTGTGGATAGTAGGTGATTAGTATACAAGTCTAGTGAGTGTGTATTATTAGATGTGATATATTAGTGCTAGTGAGTTAAGTGTAGTAATAAGTGTAGTGTAGTATTAGTCTAAGTTGAGTGGTGTATATAGTCTTGTAATGTAATCGTCTAGGGAGTGTGTAATGTAGGTCGTATATACAGTCTAGTGAGTGTGTATTATAGGTGTGTGTATATGAGTCTAGTGAGTTGTAATTAGTGTGTATATCAGTTGAGTGTGTGTATTATAGTCTGTATATACTAGTCTAGTGATGTGTGTATAGTCTAGTGAGTGTATATATAGTCTAGTGAGGGATCGGTATATAGTGTGTATATAGTCGAGTTGAGTCGGATTTAGCGTAAGTAACAGTCTTGTGAGTGTGTATCGTAGTGTGTATAATAGTCTAACTGTGAGTGTGTATATAAGTGTGTGTAGTACTATTAGTTACGTGCAGTGTGTATATGTGGTGAGTGTGTATAGTAGGGGTATATATGTCTAGTGAGTGTGTATATGAGTCTATGAAAGTCGTAGTTGATAGTGTGTTATACGGTGTATATCGTGTGTATATATAGTCTAGTGAGTGTGTATATAGTGTGTGATATAGTCGTACGTGGAGTTGTATATAGTCTGTATATACAGTCTAGTGAGTGTGTACCTATAGTGTGTATATTGCTCTAGTAGTGTGTATATAGTCTAGTGAGTTGTTATATTAGTCTAGTGAGTGTGTATATATGTGTATACTTATAGTTCACGTGAGGTGTATATAGTCTAGTGAGTGCATGTATTAGTCTGTATATATATCTAGTGAGTGCTGTATATATGTGTATATATAGTTCTAGTTGAGTGTGTATATAGTCTAGTGAGTGTGTATATAGTCTAGTGAGTGTGTATATAGTGTGTATATAGTGTGTATATAGTGTGTATATATAGGTCTGGGTAACCATTTAATTAACTGTTTAGCAGCTGTCTCTAGGTAGAAGCTGTCTCGGAGCCTGTTGGTCCGAAAGCCAATGGTAGCAGAATGAATAGTCTATGGCTTGGGTGGCTTCCTCTGACACGTCCTGATATTGAGGTCCTGGTTGGTTACAGATGTGAGTTTTACAGGGCGATAGTCATTTAGCTACCTTACCCTACGGTTACCTTGGGGTTCTTAGGAACAGGGACAATGGTGTTTGAAACATGTTGGGATTACAGACTGGGACAAGGAGAGATTGAAAATGTCTGTGAAGACACTTGCCAGCTGATCTGCGCATGCTTTGAGAACTTGCCCTGGCATTCCGTCTGATCCGGCGGCTTTGTGGATGTTGACTGGTTCATTTGATTTTACTCCACGGAGCGCGAGACAACACTGTCAACCGGAAAAATAAGGGCTCTCAGTGTATTCATCGAAGCCAAAATAAAAGCTATTTAGGTCATTTGGTAGTTCTGGTTCACTGGACATCTCACGGCTGGGTTTCCATTTGTAATCCATTATCGGATGCCAGCCCTGCCACATACGACGAGCGTCGGCCCTGCCATATCCACATACGACATGTGGCTCAGACGCTCGTAATAGGATTCCACCTTCCTCCTAGATTGTCCTTTTGCGTGTTTGATGTGTCAGCAGAGGTCGTAGCGGTCTATCTCTCTCTCTCTCCTTCTTTCTCTGTCCATATGTGTTACTTCTGTAACCTTAGTGACATCAGTTGGTCTGTATGGCTCTGTTTGGATTATGCTGTCTATCATCCACCTCAGAGGGACCTCTAGTTGTCACTGAAGTCAAAGTGAGAGAGTCAGCTGTGTCAAACAATGTATTGTTGTGTAGTTAATATATATCAAACTGAAAAAGGATAACTTGTAAGGCCAAACAAAGCCTTCGTAACCCATAGACCTACCTAGATGCTTTACAAAGCCTTCGTAACCCATAGACCTACGTAGATGCTTTACAAAGCTTCGACCATAGACCTACCTAGATGTTTCGCAAAGCCTTTAACCATAGACCTACATAGATGCTTTTACAAAGCCTTCGGTACCCATAGACCTAACCTAGGTGCTTTACAGAAGCCTTCATAACCCATAGAACCCTTACCTAGATGCTTTACAAAGCCTTCAGTAACCATATTGACCCTACGTAGATGCTTTACAAAGCCTTCGTAACCCATAGACCTACGTAGATGCTTTACGAAGCCTTCGTAACCCACTAGACCTACGTAGATACTTACAAGCCTTCGTAACCCATAGACCTACGTAGATGCTTTACGAAGCCTTCGTAACCCATAGACCTACGTAGATACTTTACAAAGCCTTCGTAACCCATAGACTACGTAGTAACTTTACAAACTTCATAACCCATGGCCTACATAGATGCTTTACAAAGCCTTCATCACCATAAACCTACCTAGATGCTTTACAAAGCCTTCATAACCCATAGACCTACCTAGATGCTTTACAAAGCCTTCATCAGTAAAGTCACACTGTATATTTTAAGTCCTACTGAATCTGTGTTCTGGAACAGGTCAGGTCAGTCAGGTACAGTGTAATTGTGTAAATGGTTGTGTTGTTTTGTATCACGTTAGCAACAAGGCTCCTGTTGATATGAACCTGGACCCAGACACCTGGGACAACAAGACCATCACCAGCGGCTGAAGAATTACCTCAGGTACACACACACATACACAACACACACACAGGTGATATCATGCACACACCCACCTACAACACAGACGCATTACACACACACACAGACCGCATTCACACACACACACACACACACACACACACACACAACACACACACACACACACACACACACACACACACACCACACACACACACACACACCACACCACACAACACACACCACACACACACAAGAGATTATGCATGGACCTAGTGAATGAGGTCATGTTGCCCTACCGGTTGCTCCCTGCTTCTCCTGGCTAGGAATATCATGACAGTGCTTAATGCTTCCTGAAACCCTCCACTGGGTGGTCAACCAGTGGTGTGTGTGGGTGTTGTGTCTGCGTGTCTGGCACGTACGTGTGCGTGTGTGCGCGTGTGCGCACTTGCATACTCCCGGTCAAAGATTGTAAAGTCTGTTATTGTGTAACCCGTTATCTGGAGGGAGTTTTCACCATGTTAAATCCATGTGAGAAAGTTGCATGCTGGGAAAAGGCGTGGTAGTTGGACGTCGCTGTCTCTCTTGCTTTCTCCCTCCTCATGTTCTCTTTTCATCCACTAGGTGTCTCTCTTCTCCCTCCTCCATGTTCTCTTTTCATCCACCAGGTGTCTCTCTTCTCCTCTCTTCATGTCCTCTTTTCATCCACCAGTGCTCTCTATCTCCCTCCTTCATGTTCTCTTTTCATCCACCAGGGTCTCTTTCTCCCTCCTCCATGTTCTTCTTTTCATACCCAGGTGTCTCTCTTCTCCCTCCTTCATGTTCTCTTTTCATCCCACGGTGTCTCTCTTCTCCCTCCCTTCATTTCTCATTTTCAAACACCACGGTTTGTCTCTCTATCTCCACTCCTTCATGTTCTCTATTTCATCACCAAGGGCTGGCTACTCTTCTCCCTCCTCATGTATCTACTGTTTCAATCCACTAGGTGTCTTCTCTCCTCCGTCTATATCCTTTGTCTCTTACATCCACAGGTGTTCTCTCTTCTCCCTCCTCCATGTATTCTCTTTTCATCCCACTAGGTGTCTCTCTTCTTTTCTCCCGTCCATCCATGTTCTCATTTTCATCACCAGGTGTCTCTCATTCTCCTCCTTCATGTTCTCTATTCAGTTCCACACAGTTGTCTCTCTTCTTCATCCCTCCATAGTTTCTCTTTTCATCCACCAGGTGTCTCTCCTTCTCCTACCTCATTATCTTTTCATTCACCACGGTGTCTCTCTCTCCCTCCTCCATGTTCTCTTTCATCCACCAGGTGTCCTCTCTTCTCCCCCTCATGTTCTCTTTATCACACAGGTGTCTCTCTTTTTCTCCCTCCATGTTCTCTTTTCATCCACTAGGTGTCTCTACTTCTCCCTCCTTCATGTTCTCTTTTACACATCCACAGGTGTCTCTCTTCTAATTCTTCTCCGGTCCCTCAACTATTCTCTTTTCAATCCCCACCTTCCCCCCAGTCTCATTTCAGCCACCAGGATTGGTCTCTCCTCCGCTCTCCATGTTCTTCATTTATCAGATCCCACCAGGCTGTCTCTCTCTAAGTCTCCCTCCTCCATGATTCTCTTTTCATTCCACCAGGTGCTCTCTCTCCTCTCTCAATTTCTCCTTATCCAGTCCACAGTTCATTCCCTCTTCTTGTCTTCTTTCATCCACACAGGTAGTCTTCTCTTCTTCTTCCCTCCTTCATGTTCCCTTTTCATTCCCACAGGTGTCTTTATTCTTCCTTCTCCTCTTCTCTTGTTCATCACTTCCCTAGTTCTCTCTTCTCCCTCCTTCATGTAATCATCTTTTCATCCACCAAGGTGATACTCTCTGAGACCTCTGCTGACCATATAGCTCCACAAAGGACTTACATCCATGCGGCCGTCAGTAAGTAATAAAAGTGCGGCAAGAGAAACCGACTAACCAAATCCTGTTAACGGCTGAACCTTAAACCCTGACATGACCCTCCTAACCCTGACCCTAACCCTGACCTTAACCCTTGACCCTAACCCTTAGCCTTAACCCTGACCCTAACACTTACAGACCCTGACCCTAACCCTGACCTTACCCTGACCCTAACCCTGTACCTTAACCCTTGACCCTAACCTCTACCTTAACCCTGACCCCTAACCCTACGCTGACCCACTTACCCTTACCTTAATCCTGACCCTACTTACCTATAACTCGACCCTACCCTTACCTTAACTCTGACGCCTAACCATGACCTTAACCCTCCGATGCTAACCTTACCTTAACCCATGACCCTAACAATACCTAACCCTGACCCTAACCCTGACCCTAACCCTTACCTACCCTGAACCTACCTCTTACCCTTAACCTGACCTTAACCCTGACACCTAACAATACTTCACGCTGACTAAGAACCGCTGACTAGGAACACTGACTCTATGTATTTTTTGGTTGTTTTTGTTTTGCTTACTAAATTGCAAAATTACAACAACAAAAAAAACGTTTCAATCAATTTATAAATTATAGTTACAAGTTGAATTTTCCAAAATATTTTTCCAAAATATTTTATCATGACTCTGTCCCCCAATCTTCCCCCTCTCCCCATCCCCCCCATTCTCCCCATCTCCTCCCCTTTTCCTCTCCCCCTCTCCCCCTCCTTGCCCTCTCCCCTCCTCCCCATCTTCCCCCCCTCCTCCCCCATCTCCTCCCCACTCTCCCCTCCTCCTCTCCCTCTCCCCCGTCCCCCCTCTCCGCTCCTCCCATCTCCCCCTCCTCTCCCCCTCCTCCCCCTCTTCCCCCATTTCTCCCCCTACTCCCCATTTTCTCCCCTTCCTCCCCCCTACAGAGGTTGGAAGACCAGAACGTACAGAGTTAGGGGCCGTCCATGCCTTGGTCCACAAGCTGCGCTGAAAGGAACAGGGAGATGATGGAGCTAACTGATCAAACACCTCGTCCGTAGGTTCTCCTAACTGACCAGTCTAAAATCACATCGTAATCTATTGTTGTGTAGAGGCGATGTCACACTTCACCATCAGTTTCTCACATCTGATAAGGTCCTGTACCTTAAGATGAATGCACTCTAACTAAGTCTCTCTGGATAAAGAGATCTGCCTAAGTGGACTCAATGAAACATTGGGTTTCAATGTTCACGCGGGGGCCACCAATAATGTGGTGTGATATAGGAACGTTACCATCCTGTCTTGGTCTGGTCTGTCTCCATGCCCCACAGAGTGTCCACCCCACAGGCCAGTGTCAACCTGATGACGGTGTCCAACCTGGGGCGTGAATTCTTCGGGCCCACGTTGATGAGGTCACAGGAGGAGACGGTGGCCGCCATGATGAACATTTAAAAGATTCCAGAACTCGTGGTAGAGATTCTCATCGAGAACTTTGACAAGGCAAGAGAGTTTTCGGTTTCTTTGGACATCAGACTGAAAATATTTTGAGCCTGTAAAAATATTTAGGTTTGTTGGTGGCGCTCCTTGGTCCTGGAAATACGTATATGTCACTGTCTTGGGCCTTAGTAGGAGTTTTTAGGCTATTTAGGATATGGTCATGTATATGGGCTTATAGTAGGAGTTTTTAGGTATTAGGTATATGTCATGTTCTTGGGCCTATAGTAGAGTTTTTAGGTTATTTTAGGATGTGGTTCATGTTTGCCTATAGTAGGAGTTTTTAGGATTTAGGTATGTGTCATGTTTTGGGTCTATAGTAGGAGTTTTTAGGTATTTTAGTATATTGTCATGTCTTGGGCCTGATAGAGTAGGAGTTTTTAGGTATTTAGGTATATGTCTGTCTTGGGCCTATAGAGGATAGTATTAGGATTATGTCATGCTGGCCGTTAGTAGGAGTTTTTAGGTATTTAGGTGTGTGTATGTCTTGGGCCGTATAGGTGAGGGAGGTTTTTAGGTATGTAGGTTATATGTCGATGTCTGTGGGCCGTATAGTGTAGGAGTTTTTTAGGTAGTTAGGTAGTTATGTCATGTCTTGGCCTATAGTAGGAGTTTTTAGGTATTTAGGTAAAGTTTTGGGGGGAAAAAAAAACCATTTTTTTTTGTGTTTTTTTGGGAAACCTAAAAAAAAAAAAAGCAGGGGGGGGGGGAAAACCCCCCCCCCCCCCCCAACCCCCCCTGGGGGGGCGGGGGGGGGACCCCTAGCTAGTTATATACCACTTGGTATTCAGTTAATAACAACTATTTTTCTCGGCTCCCCTCTCCAGATATCTTTTCCACAGGCTCCAGACCCAACGTACCTCTGCCCAGCCCCATCCCGACCAAGCTCACGAGGAGCAGGCCATCTGCCTGCCACAGGGCCCTGGAGCCTCGCAGCATCTAACCCCAAACACTGTGCCTTGCCAGATGGCTGCGACGTGGTGCCGTTGACAGCGCTGACTATCCCGTAGCACTGCAGGCAAATGCTCTGCATCTAATGATACATATTCCTATAGCCTGTAGAGAGCGGCACTTCACACTATTACTGCTCCTGAACGGATTCCTCTTACCTATTACAGGAGAATGAATCTATAACTTCTGGAGGACAGCTTACAGCTGTGGTGTGGGATAGTGTAATGGAGTTAGTGGGCATTATCAGACCAACTACAACGACATTCTGTAAGAACTCAAACACGACTTGATGCAGGCAGTCCCAGGTATGCATCCAAGGAGGGTACATCATCATTTAATCCCCTCGCGTGCTTGAATAGGACAGATACACTATGCTCAGCGTCTGGATAGCTTTATATCTATGGCCACCATCCATTGCAGCGTATCACTCATCTGTCTGCCCAGGGGTGATAATCAAGCGGTCCCATTAGATATGCTGGCTCACAATTTCGTGGGTCCGCTAGACACACATTGCAGGTAGCATTCCACTTACACATATATCTCCTGAACTACCATCATGTGAGGAGCGTACCCTTGTTACATCACAACTCATGCTATGCTACAATCTGGACCACCCTGCTTTCAGCGCTGATGCATATATACATATTTCCCTTGTGGATAGAAGGACATTTGTCAGGGAATACATTCCTCATATCCTCTGCTGTATCTGCCAGTGCCACTGTCTACAACCACAATCTTTAGACTATCTCTATCCCGGAGATGAAGACCTGTTTCTTGTTGGATTGTGATACAACTGAGTGTGGATCATAAGACTGTCGCGCACCGATGACAGGGCTCACTGCGTCATAGTTTAGATAAGCTTGTACAGAGGCGATATCCGTCCTCGAATGACAAAATGCAGTATAAACGCGCCATCTCTCTGCTCCGTTGCGTGGACTGTAGTACGTAAGAGTGCATGCCTCACTTATGGTGACTTCTCCCTTATAGACTCGTCCACTCCTCTATTGAAAAACAATGGCCATTGTGTGTGCGTAATTAATAGGTCTCGTTCGTAACGCGTCATTTCGCACCAACGGTAGAGACTCTCCTACTAGGTCACCATGGTCGCAAAGCGCTATGGTTGGCCTGACTAACTTATATGGGAGCATGCCCACCCTGTTGCCACTAGTGTCCCGGTGGTACAATTAGTTAGACAATCATAGTAATAATCGAGAGATGTTCAGTGAGAGTGGCCATCAGGTGACACTGGGGGTCAAAGTAGTGATTAACCATTTTATATAGAGGGAGTCATGTCCCATGTTGCTTGATGCTAAACATATGGGATCCTCGCAGTCAATAGTCAGTTGTATGGCACTGCTGTGAGTAAGTGAGAACAGCAATCTACAGCAGGCTCGCCACTGAGGGTCCAGGTGTCAAATAGAGAAGTTTAACAGCTACGTCACTTACTATTGAAGGGCATTAACAGTTCATAGTGGTCACCTGTGGACGGTGTTCCCATGGTGCTCAGGCTCGTTCATGTTGTAGAATCACGGTCCATCCATGGATCATCCAATGCTACGTGCTATAGTGTGAAAAACTTAGCCATAAAAACCACGAAGATAAGTGGAGGTGACTCATTAGGACATCGCTCGACCTGTGGTGCAAAAAAACAACATGGCGTGGCACTGCACGTTATAATAGCAGAATGCAGGCGACTTGCTATGCCATTAGATGGCTCCCGTGTGCGTGGTGCCGCGCAAATTGGACCAAGAGCCTCAGTTGTCGGACTGTAGATATAGGGAACAGTGTAGCGGGGTGCATAGTATAGGGTTCCCAGGTCGAAGAAAAGTGTACTCGATTGCATCTACGTTATATCTATAGAAGAGAGAGAGATGCATATTTGAGGTTAAGGCATGTTCTGCTGTGGTTTTTTGGATATCCTCTAAGGTGAGTGGTCTGGGTCACTTTCAGCATCGCCGTTGTCATGTTAGTTGCTGGTCTCGAGGTAGTGTATTATACCTTGTTGTCTATAGAGATCGCACTTGAGTGCTGTAGTACAAGCGGGACACGTCTAGACATAGGTGTTATGATGCTGTGTTGTTCCTGGTCCTTACAAGTTGTAGTATAAACATGTGACAGAGGTCGCATAGCATGAGATGTCTTCAATAGGGATAAGCTGTTGTGATGTCCTCTTGTATCCTAATGAGAGTGCTGTTGATAAGACGATGCTGACACTATTCGAGGCAGATTACAGGTTTGGTTATAATAGCTGACGATGTTGCTGTTTCGCCTGGTCCTCATCGTAGGGGATTACAGGTTGTGTAACTCAGAGTGACTCCGATTGAGCAGAGTGGTCATAGTGGTGATGGCTGTGTCTGTTCCTGGGCATTCAGCTGTTGATAAATTGAGAGGGCTGTAGACGTCGCTAGGGAATTACAGCTTGTATTAAAACAATGTGGCAGAGTCTCCAGCTAAGACGTGTGCTGATTATATGGATAGACTGTGTTTTTCACTAGCGGTTCTGATTGAAAAATGCAGAGGTGGACCTGTCAGACTTTCAGGCAGGGTGATTGAATGGGAATTGTCTGTGTGACAGGTGTTGAGGTCTCACATGATGAGGATCCTGAGTACAGATTCCAAGCATCATGGTGAAAAATTGTACTATAGGCTGCTGTGGATGTCCTGTCTTATGGGGTACCGCTGCTGTAGATGTAATCAAAGGTGACCCGGTTCTAAGGCAGGCGGTTGATTAATACGCATGCTGTTGATGATTCTAACATGATTGACTGCTTGTAGACGTTTGGTGCTTTAAACTCACCTGTAAGCAGGTGACACGCTTCAGCAGGTTGTTAATTGTGATGCTGAGTAGACGTCGTGTCAAACGTGACGATACCTCCTTGGTCCTAGATTATTAGTATGCATTAGCGACAGTTCTCGACAGCGCTCTCTAAAATGACTTTGATTGGTGTGTGTCTCTTGTCCTTCGTGATAATATTGGTGACTAGCGCCGACTATTACAGGGACGTTATCTATCTGTATCGCCGGGTGGAATGTTCGCGCATTAGGGTCCTCAGAGATGGATTATGTTAGGTGGACACTGGTTCGGTAGAGTTATTTATATGAGGATCTTGGCGTGATGAACGGCTCATTGCGTGTCATGACTGGTCCTTTGGGCCATGTATGACATAGGATAGACCCACGTAGGTGGTGATTCAAGTGAGGGTCCATTTTAGAATGATGCATGATGTGATTCCTGCTTCTTGTAATCGATACGGCCTAGTTAAGCACTGAACGCATGACACGTTTGCGATAGAAGTAGTTAATTGGGCCCGTGCTTGTATATCTCAAGTGCTTGTAGGTCACTTGTAAACATGAGCTATGACCATCGGAATACAAGGCTTGTGTTTAGATGATGCTGTGATGGTTCCATTGCTCTGTGACAATCTCTGGTCCTTGTACAGGGACACATTCAGCAGGCGTCAGGGCAGCCCGCTCCCTGTTAGGAAAGCATATGGGACGTATTGCTGAACCCTCAATCCGTGTGTCACTCGCATCATGTGAGCAGCCATTACGTCTTGCACATACCACCGTGGAATGACACCGAACCTGCCATCGTGTCCCCTATTCTTCGCCACCACAGAGTGCCCAGACAAGGCTTCCCAGGTACGCACTGACTCGTCGCCTATTGCTGTGAGACCAGATGGGTGGAAGGCTATGGCCATTTCTGAACCAAGTGGTCAAGGGGGACGAGCCAGTGGACGCGCGCTGGGCGATTGGGCTGAAACCAAGTGGCAGGGTAAGAGGGGACGAATGCGCGCGCCTGCTGTGGAAGACACGTGGGATGGGTCAGAGTGAAGAATGGCGCGACCTATACGTGCCATACGACAGTTGGGATTGTGCAGGGAGAGACCTCGCCCTTAGTTACTGAGACAGAGAAGATGAGTCGAGGTGAGAAGGTGACCAGACCTGGCCAGGTTCCAAGTTGAAACAATGTCGGGGTCGCAGAACCCTGCGCCGTACTTCTCGCTGTAACCACGTCGCGCTCTCCGCAGCGCACTCCCAGCTCTACTCGGCCATGCTTCGCAAACCAACGGGCCAGGAAGGGAAGCATCCCATCCTGCACGTCTGGCAGCGCTCCAGAGATCTTAGCTCCACGGCGAATGCTCGGTGAAAGACCAAGTGGGTGGAGGACGGCGCACACGTGCGTGAAAACGTCCAGGTGAGGGTGAGAGGTGTGGCCTCATGTGCGTGAAGATCTCCGTACCTTCAACTGGGTAAGATATGTGCGCCCATATCGTGCATACCAAGACTAGCCGATGGGGAGAGATCAACTCGCCCATTCTGACCAAGCAAGAAAAGGTCCCCCAGGTTCTAGAACGAAGCCAATGTGCATGCATACCGGACAAGTCCGGTAAGTGCCCATGGTGGCTCCACTTCCTAGACAACTCGCCAGCTGGATGGTTACAAGGCAGCCCATCGGCTCATTCTCTCTGAAGAGCCACTGTAATCTCTGAAGGGATTGGTAAGAATGTCACAACATCCTCTTAACACTATCAAATTGCTAATTCTGTAGGAGGCCATACTGACTCGCCTCTGAGCCATTGTAAGCAAAGTAAGTTTACGTTTGGTAAGATGTAAAGTTCAAGTCATGGCCATCATGCGTCTCGAGTATATCCAATCAGTTGGCGAAGGTTGCTACAGTAGAGATCAAAGTGGCCAGCCTACATTAGTTACACGACTGTTAAGTGGTAAAGCCTTAGTGAGTTCCTAACTCTTTCGTAGAAACGTAGCTACACTTGGAATCCTGGCTCCTTGTACCGCTCCCTGTAACCTGGCTCCCTGTAACCCTGTACTCCTTAACCTGACTCCTTGTTAAACGTGCTCTATGATAGAGATCTGGCCTCCCGGTAAGATGTAACCTGGCTATGACCATCTCTGACTGAACATCTCTGTAAAACCTGAGGCTCTGGTCCTAGTTAAACTACATGGAATGCATCACATGGCTTAGAACTAGGCTCCCTGATAACCTGGCTCGCTGGAACTCTGGCTCCCCTGTACCTGGCTCCCCTGTAAAACCTGAGACTCCTAGTGGTAAGATTGTAACCTGAAGTGGCCCTACTCTCTTGTAAGTACCAGGGCTTCTTGTACCTGGCTCCTAGGTATAGGCTCCTGGTACATATGTAAACCCTGAGCGTCCCTCTGCTCAACTTCTGTGACACACCCATGATGTGGGTAACAGGACATGGCTCGCTGACGGTACATCATGAAAGATAACTGAGTGTGTCTATAAGTAATAGACCATCGCATTCTTGAACCAGGCAGTTGCGTTAAAGAGAACTGGATCCCTTGTAGTGACCTCCAGAGACTCACTCTGTTAACTGACTTCCTTGTACCTGGCCTCCCAGTGTTAGACCGCTGAACATATTCCTGGCCATTTGTCTGATAACATAGGCTATCCCTAGTATAACCTGAGGTAAGCACTATGACCATGCATGACATAGACCAAGTGGTAAGCTCCTATTGTACACTGCTAGTGCCTCTGAACCACTAAGTAAACCTGTGTGGATCTACCTGTAGTATCGACATGCTGCAATATGGCCTATCACCGTGTTAACGCTTGAGCTCAGCGCTGATACGTGGCTCACCTGTAACCTGGCTCCATGGCCATTGCTGAAAACCCAAGTGATTAAACCTGGGTACTACGCATTGTAACCCTGATGGGCCCTCCTTATGCTTTGGATGACCATAGTGTTAACCAGGCTCTGTAAGGATGTAAACTCGCGCTGGCGGCCTCCATGCTGGTCAACCTTGGAACCAAGCTGGCATATAATGAGTAACCTGACTCTTGTAACCATGGTGGCCTCCCTGATACTCCTGTGTCACCTGACTCCTCTCGTAACCTGGCTTTTGAACACTGGACACTGCCATGCTCGGTTAGAATGCCATGCTGAAACAAGTGGTAAGAATGGCCATGCTGAAACCAAGTGGTAAGAATGGCCATGCTGAAACCAAGTAGTGTAAGATGGCCCATGCTGAAACCAAGTGGTAGAATGGCCATTCTGAAACCAAGTGGTAAGAAAGACCATTTCTGAAAACCAAGTAGTGGTAAGAAAGACCATTCTGAAACCAAGTGGTAAAAAGACCATTCTGAAACAAGTGGTAAGAACGGCCATTCTGAAACCATGGTAGAAGCAATTCTGAAACAGTGGTAAGAAGGCCATTCTGAAACCAAGTGGTAAAAGAAGCCATTCTGAAACCAAGTGGTAAGAAGGCCATTCTGAAACAAGTGGTAAGAATGGCCATGCTGAAACCAAGTGGTAAGAATGGCCATCTGAACCAAGTGGTAAGAATGGCCATGCTTTGAAACAAGTGGTAAGAAAGGCCATTCTGAAACCAAGTGGTAAGAATGGCCATGCTGAAACCAAGTGGTAAGAATGGCCATGCTGAAACCAAGTGGTAAGAATGGCCATTCTGAAACCAAGTGGTAAGAAATGGCCATTCTGAAACCAAGTGGTAAGAAAGGCCATTCTGAAACCAAGTGGTAAGAATGGCCATTCTGAAACCAAGTGGTAAGGTCTTTGGGTAAACACATTGTATTCCCCTCACACAGACAGTGACGAACCACTGAGAACAAAAACATAATTCCCACAATTCTCTCTGCTTCCTCCCAACTTCACCAAATAATCTCCTTTAATCCACCCAATATTCTTAACCAAGGCCAGAGACGTTATCAGGAAGTCAGTTGTCAGCGGTGGATTCTGATTGGTCACGGTTGGGTGAGGAAGGAGGATAGCCGTTTCAGTACATTGTAATCCCCCCCTAGGATCCTAGAGAGATGATTACTGATTCAGTACATTGTAATCCCCCCCTAGGATCCTAGAGAGATGATTACTGATTCATATTGTAGACAGAGCAGAAGGAGAGCATATTAAAAACACAGACATGGAGATACACTATATATACAAATCAGTGGATTCGGCTATTTCAACCACACCCGTTGCTGACAGGTGTTGAAAACGGAGCACACAGCCATGCAATCTCCATAGACAAACATTGGTAGAAGAACAGCCTTACTTAAGAGCTCAGTGACTTTCAAAGTGGCACAGTCATAGGATGCCACTTTTTCAACAAGTCAGTTTGTCAAATTTCTGCCCCGCTAGAGCTGCCCCGGTCAACTGTAAGTGCTGTTATTGTGAAGTGGAAACGTCTAGGAGAAACACAGTGGTGTCGGCCACACCAGCTCACAGGAAGTGACCGTCGAGAGCTCACAGGAAGGGACCGTCGAGAGCTCACAGGAAGGGACCGTCGAGAGCTGAAGTGGGTAGCGTGTTTAAAAAATAATATCTGTCCTCGGTTGCATCACTCTCTACCGAGCTCCAAACTGCCTCTGGAAGCAACATCAGCACAATAACTGTTCCTTCGAGAGCTTCATGAAATGGGTTTCCGTGGTCGAGCAGCCGCACACAAGCCCAAAACGTGCAATGCCAAGCGACGGCTGGAGTGGTGTAAAGCTCGCCGCCATTGGACTCTGGGGCAGTGGAAACGTGTTCTCTGGAGTGATGAATCCCGCTTCACCATCTGGCAGTCCGATGGACGAATCTGGGTTTTGCGGATGCCGGGAGAACGCTACCTGCCCGAATGCATAGTGCCCTTTCCTGTTTCAGGATGACAAAGCCCCCGTGCACAAAGAGAGGCTCATACATAGTGCCCTTTCCTGTTTCAGGATGACAAAGCCACCGTGCACAAAGAGAGGCTCATACATAGTGCCCTTTCCTGTTTCAGCATGACAAAGCCACCGTGCACAAAGCGAGGTTCATACATAGTGCCCTTGGTTTCACAAAATTATTTGTCGAGATCGGTGGTGGAAGACTTGACTGGCCTGTGTAGAGCCTGACCTAAATTGGAAAGCCGATTGCGAGCCAGGCCTAATCAGTGCCTGACTCACCAATGCTCGTGTGGCTGAATGGAAGCAAGTCCCCCAGCAATGTTCCAACATCTAGTGGAAAGCCTTCCAGAAGAGTGGAGGGTGTTAAAGCAGCAAAGGGGGGGACCAACTCCATATTAATGCCCATGATTTTGGAATGAGATGTTCGACTAGCAGGTGTCCACATACTTTTGGTCATGTCGTGTAAGTCGAGGAGCATGTTGTTAGAATGTGAGGCATATTAAACAGAACCTGAAGACAGTGGAGGAACATGTTAGAATGTGGGCTATCGTTAGGTGGCTAGTCGTTGCTGGGCTAGTCGTTAACTGGGCTAGCTGGGCTAGGTCGTTAGCTGGGCTAGTCGTTAGCTGGGCTAGTCGTTAACTGGGCTAGCTGGGCTAGTCGTTAGCTGGGCTACTCGTTAGCTGGGCTAGCTGGGCTAGTCGTTACCGGGCTAGCTGGGCTAGTCATTAGCGGCTCGCCGCAGCCGTCAGCCGGGCTAGCCGGGCTAGCCGTCAGCCGGGCTAGCCGGGTAGGGTCAGCCGGTAGCCGGGGTAGCGGTCAGCCGGGCTAGCCGGGGTAGGGTCAGCCGGGCTAGCGTCAGCCGGGCTAGCCTGGGGTAGTTGTTAGCTGGGTAGTTGTTAGCGTATTCACTTTGGTCCTCCACACTCCACAGCAGAGGCCTTGACGACAGGCAGGTCTGGAAGCCCACCGGCTCCACACTGAGCGTGTTCCTCTCCACTGCCTCCAAGATGGCCGACCCCAGCTACAGGAGAGGTAGAGGTCAGGGTGAAAGTGCTCTAAGGCAGGAAGCCCACCATAAGTCCCAGCCTCCAAGATGATGTTAGAGGTCAGGGTGAAAGTCATTATATTTATAGACAGTACTGCTTCAGTTACTTTAGTTTGGTCACATTTCATAAATACTTTCTTTCAGTAAGTGTCAGTTTTTCTCATCTGTCGTACCTTCTATTCTGCACAAGAGGGCAGTGGTAAGAGATCAGTCTATTCAGAGTAACAGAATAGTGTTGCAGGGTATACCGAAACTCTGTACATTTTAGACTGTTCTGGGCTGCCATTAAGCTCCACAGTCCCCCATCATCGCCGCCACGAACAGACACGCATTGACTATGCCACACGACCGTAATGAATTGTTCATTACGGTTCGCAAAACAAGTCATTACAGGCCAGAAACATTTACAATGCAGGACGATACCGGTAGCTTCCATTGTTTTTAAAATGTAGGCTAACTGTCCTTACTAGACTACAGCTGAATTCACTACCTAGTTTGTTTGTGAAAATATCAAACCATAATGCAAATACGCTGATATTCAGAAGCTGATGTCCACAAAAACTAATTAATTGACTTGGTCTCCCTCGCAGCACCAAAAACTAAATTCCCTCCTTTGCCTCCTGTTACCATTATGTTGTTATGGCAGTCAGATTGGTAAAAGTCTAATTGATTGTATGATTGTATAATTTTATTCATTATGCATACAAACGCTGTCTCCGTGAAAATGTTGACGCGTAAAATATTTCAATATAATGAACTCAAAAATGGCACTCGTCAGATTCACACATTCTCTGACGAGTGACATCTCTGACAAGGGCCATTCTGATAACTTTGACTAATACACTTCCTTTTGTTGATATAGTTTTGTGGTATCAAGTATTGTGATGCTATGAGTATCGTGATAGTAAAGCTGGTATTGGGTTGACAAGTTAAAATGGTGGTATGGTGACTAACACTAGTACAGAAATCTAATGATAACATGAGAGGCAGATGTTAGTTCTGTGATAGAGGACACCATCATCTGATAGCAGACTCAGTTATACAGCCCGACAGACATTATACTTGGCTCCCTCGCTGAACACCGACTCAGTTATAACAGCTCCCTGCTGGATACACAGACTCAGTTATAGCAGCTCCAGACAGACATTATACTGGCTCTCTGCTCGAATACACAGACTTCAGTTATAACAGTCCCTGCTGGAATACACAGACTCAGTATAAGCAGCTCCAGACAGACCATTATAACTGGCTCTCTGCTCGAATACACAGGACTCAGTTTATAACAGTCCTCTGCTGGAATACACAGACTCAGTTATAGAGCTTCCAGACAGACATTATACTGGTTCTGCTCGAATACAAGACTCAGTTATAACCGTCCCTGCTGGAATACCGACTCGTTATAAGCTCCTGCTGGAATACACAGCTAGTTATAACGCTCCCTGCTGAATACAGACTCAGTTTAGCAGCTCAGAAACATTATACTCGGTCTCTGCTGGATACAGACTAGTTATAACAGCTCCTGCTGGAATACACAGACTCAGTTATAAACAGCTCCCTGCTGGATATACACAGACTCAGTTAATAACGCTCGCCTGCTGGAATTACACAGACTCATTATAACAGCTCCCTGCTGGAATAGAACAGCTCAGTTTATAACAGCTCAGACAGACATTATACTGGCTCCCTGCTGGAATACAGATACGACCACAGGAACAAAGGAGTGAAAGAAGTTTAGACTGGTCGAAGTCCATTCTGGTCACTACGGAAGCCCAGAGGGTACTTAATGAAACCAGATCAAAACAGAGAGCACTTTGTAACACAATGTTAACGAGCTAGAGTCATTTGGGATTTTCTATGAGTTTTTAAACATAGAGCTGATAGACATGCAGGGCACAGAATAGGTCTTTATGACAACTATAACATCCTTCATGGCATCTATCGTACCGTCACTCCTGGAGGAGGTGAGGTGAGGTGGTGTGTGTGTGTGTGTGTGTGTGTGTGGTGTGTGTGTGTGTGTGTTGTGTGTGTGTGTGTGTTGTTGTGTGTGTGTGTGGTGTGGTGTGTGGTGGTGTGGTGTGGTGTGTGTGGTGTGTACCTCACCTTGGAGAAGGTGAGACAGGGGTAGATGTCCTCTCTGTAGACTCTCTCCAGGAAGGAGCTGTTCTCTCCCAGACTGGGCTCCTCCTTCACAACGTTAAACTCACTAACAGGAGACTGTCCACTGAAGGGGGCAGCAGCAGCAGGAGGAGTGAAGAGGAGTAGGGGTGGAGGAAGAGGAGGAGTAGTAGGAAGAGGAGTAGGAAGAGGAGTAGGGGGTAGAGGAAGAGGAACAAAGGAAGACAAAGTAGCAATTTTGTACCACACATACCTTAAACAACACTAACTTACACCCACACAGACACACATCCAGATCCCTCTTCCGGCTCCTCCAGGAGGAACTACTGATTCCAGATTCACTGAGGGTCACTGCAAGGGGGGGGGGGGCTGGGTGGGGGGATGGGGGAGGTGGATAGAGAGGAGAGAAGCGAGGGGAGAGGAGTAGAAGAGGAATGAGAAGAGAGATGAGGTGAAGAAGACGAGAGAGGAAGGGGGGCGAGAGAGAGAGAGAGAGAGAGGAAGGGGGAGAGAGAGAGAGGAAGGAGGGAAAAGGTAGAGATATAATCGTAGCCCTCAGCGCAGAGAGAGATGAGGAGTGGCGGTAAAGGAGAGGCTGATGGATCAGCTGATTTAACTCTGGGTAACGGTTTCACTGACCCACAGATCATTACCGTATGAGAGAGAGTCAGGGAGGGAGGGAGGGGAGACGGGGGGAGAGAAAGAGAGTATCTAGGGGAGGGAGAGGAAAGAGAACAGAGAGAGGGTCTCCCTCCACCAATAAAATGTCTATAGCTTTTTTCAATTGTACAGGTGTGGCTGAACTCTGGTGTGAACAGTAACAGGGACAGACAGGGCAAGCTGGACAAGAAACCAAGACTAAAAAGCTCCTACTGAAGAACATGGTTTCATGACATGCATTATTCTGATGATTTAAATTGGGCAGGTCTCAAGCTTATGTTCACACTGTCACCTTAATCAAACTAAGTAGGAACACCGATGTTCATGGTCATTAACTGCTTTCCCTCCACTGCAGATTTTAAACCTGTATTTAACTAGGCAGTCAGTTAAGAACAATTCTTTATTTAAATAGCGACTAACAGAGGAACATTGGTTAACTAGCCTTGTTCAGGGGCAGAAGGACAGATTTTGACCTTGTCCGCTTCGGCTCGATTCGAAACCAGCAACCTTTGGTCTATAGACCTATGCCATTTCCAATAGGCAGTTTACACACAGAACACAATGGTTCTTATGGTTGACTCTGGATATTCTATACCCACCTACACAAGCATACAGTAGTATTCGTCTGCAGAAGGCACTGTTTTCTGTCTTTTACCATATCTACTCCTGGGAGAATCATTCGTGTGATTCTACTCCACATGACGTACAGAGGGCGATGACACTGCTCAGGCAAGATGAACTCAATACAGGGCTTGATACTAACTGATAGCTGCTCA
>NW_019947548.1:0-3131 GCF_002910315.2 Salvelinus sp. IW2-2015
GCCTTCTTCCAATCAGTGGCTTTTTGGCTTGACCATCATGGGGAATCAAAGAAATCAGCAAGACGTCAGAAAAAGAATTGTAGGGCTCTCCAACAAGTTTGGCTCATTTTGGAGCAAGTTTAGATAGCGTTGAAGTACCACGTTAATCTGTACAAGAAAAAAGAAAAAAAAGAGAGATAGAAAAAATAAAATAACAAAAAAAAAGAAAAAAGCAGAAGATAAGAAAAAAAACAGGTAGTACGCAATATGATGAAGACAACACCGAAACTTGGAGACAGCAACTGTCAATAGCAGTAGCTCAGGGATGCACGACTCATTCTGTTGGCCTAGAGCTATGAAGTGTACTTTTGGTGCGAAAAGTTGAAATCATTTCGGCGAGTCAGAACAGAGCGAGGACAGGAACACAGCAGAAGCAGGAGCAGAGAACACAGCAGAAGCACAGCGAGAAGCAGGACAGAACAGCAGCCGAAGGACACAGGCAAGAACAGGACAGAACAACAGGCAGAACAGGACAGATGAAAGAGGCAATAGAAAACGAACAGGGGCAAGAAAGAAGCCAATAACAGGTGCAAGGGGAGAGAAGTGGGAGGCAGCACACAGGAACAGGCAGAATCACCAGCAGGGAAGACGAGGGCAGTAAAAGGAGAAGTTCGAGGGCACCCCAGAAAGCAAGTGGACCAGGGCCCGACACACAGCGGCAGCAAAGGGCCAGAAGAGGCATCGGAGCAGAACAAGAGCAGGAACAGGGGGGCAGAAAAGATAACGACAGCAGAACACAGCAGGAACAGGACAATGGAACCAGAGCAACATGACGGCAGATACATGGGTTCTTCAGCACACCGGATTCAGCAGCCGCGCGCCGCCAACCCATCACTTTTTCTGAGGCTCGTTGATTTATATACTCATATTTATTGGAATAGTAGTAGCTTAGCCCCCACCTGTGTGTTTGTTGAATCTATGTCCTAGTGGTCCGTTCCTGGGGTGGTTTCGCCCCTCTTTTCGCAGGGTTGCGTGCTCGCGGTCTGAGGGGTGGGGATATGTGGAGTGGGGGTGCCCCCGCCTGTCAGTGGGTAGATAATAGAGTGGTGTGGAAGAGAGTGAAGGTCGGTGTGTGTGTGTGTGTGTGTGTGCTGTGTGTGTGTGTGTGATGCACAGTGGAACGAGTGGTATTCAGGGGCCGCAGAAAAGGAGTAGCATAAGGTAGTTCCTCGAGAGAAAGCTCGTAAAGAAACAATCATGTCAGAAACAGGAGAGCACATTACGAGGCACACCACCACACACACACACAGCACACACACCACACACACACACACACACACACAACACACCACGACACACACACAACACCAGCACACTACCGCACACACTACACACACACACACACACACACGCACACATCAAGCACGTTCATGAGTGACTAGAGGAACAACGCTTGTCAACTAAAGTAGGCTAAACAACCACATATCACTAATATTCAACTAAAGTAGGCTAAACAACCACATATCACCAGTATTTTTAGTATCACTACAACAGTTTTCAAAAAGCAGGCCACAATTCTCTAAGGACAGAGAGTGCCTCCTTCCATCTGTTTCTGGCTAAATAAAGCTAAAATACTTTTTTATTTTTTTTAAAGGTAGAGGAGAAGACAAAGGAATCATGACTAAAATAAATTTTGCCCTTATTATTTTCCAAGATGGAGATCTTCAGTTCCGTCTCTGAGGAGAACAGAGCAGAGCAATCCACTGAGAGTTCATTAACACCAGACCAGATCCTCTGGGTCCTCTGGCACCCGTTGTGACTCAGTAGATTATTAAACAACAACAAGAAGGAAAGAAAGAAAAAAAACTGAATGAGAGAGTTTTAACTCTATGTCCTTTTCAGATTTACATGAGTTCCTGAAACAAAATGACAGATATGGATTTATTTTAATTAATTGTACATAATAACGGATTGGATTTAGATTACATAGCGTCTTTCTACCAATGGTAAAGCTCTGGATAAGAATGTCGGCTAAGTGTGAAAAACGCTAACTCAAGCTTAGCGTATGTTGCACGTCTCTACTTCAGCAGAAGCATTTTAATAATTATTATTATTATTTATTTTTTTACCAAAATGCATGTTTTGGCATAAATGCCTTCTGGAACATGTGAACTTTCATGTGCCTTAATAATAAACTTGTATGTCATCTGTAAATAAAATTGTTGAATTACGAGCCGAGTTGGTTTAGCCACGGAAATATTCAGGAAACTTCCCGCTGGTTCGTTCTGAAAATGAATCAGACAATGAGAAAATCCCTGATTTAGGTTAAAAAAAAAATATATATATATATATATATTGACATTGTAGAGTCTTCTGTTGACAGTGGTGGGAAGAAACGGTGTCGTTATCACCAACGAAGTAGAGTTTTGAATTCAGTGGAATTCCCTGTGGAAGCAGAGAGATGATTGCCAAAATAGAGAGAGAGATGGCCCTAGCCCTCACTCTCCGATCCAACGGGTCCAGACGTGCTCAATGGGATTGAGCATCGGGCTCTTCACTGGCCATGGCAGAACACTGACATTCCTGTCTTGCAGAAATCACACACAGAACGGGCAGTAATGGCTGGTGCATTGTCATCCTGGAGGGTCCATGTCACGAATGAGCCTGCAGGAAGGGTACCACATGAGGGAGGAGGACGTCTTCCCTGTAACGCACAGCGTTGAGATTGCCTGCAATGACAACAAGCTCAGTCCGATGATGCTGTGACACACGCGCCTCCAAATCAATCCCGATCAGAGTACAAGCCTCGGTGTAACGCTCATTCCTTCGACGATAAAAACGCGAATCCGACATCACCCCTGGCGAGACAAAACCGCGACTCGTCAGTGAAGAGGCACTTTTTTGCCAGTCCTGTCTGGTCCAGCGACAGTGGGTTTGTCCGTCCTGTCTCCCTGTAGCGCTGTCTTAGGCATCTCACACAGTACGGACATTGCAATTTATTGCTCTGGCCACATCTGCAGTCCTCACTGCCCTTCTAAGCCTATTGTCACAATCGTCGTAACAAGGAAGAGAGGAGGACCAAGGCGCAGCGTGATAACAGTAATCTTCTTTTATCTACGAAGACGAAAACACGAAACGAACACTGACAAACT
>NW_019947548.1:3156-10458 GCF_002910315.2 Salvelinus sp. IW2-2015
ATACAAAAACAATAAACGACCGTGAAGCTATAAAACGAAAGTGCAGACAGTTTACTCCAATTAGGGGAGGGGTGGGTTATGGGAAAATAGGGGGAAAAATTATAATAATTTTCTCCCCCAATTTCATGATATCCAATTGGTAGTTACAGTGTTGTCTCATCTCTGCAACTCCCGTACGGACTCGGAAGAGGCGAAGATCGAGAGCCYTGTGTCCTTTGAAACACAACCCAGCCAAACCACATTGCTTTTTGCCCACTTAACCCGGAAGCCAGCCGCAACAATGTGTCGGAGGAAACAACGTGCACTTGGCGACCGTGTCAGCGTGCATTGCACGCGGCKCGTCACAGGAGTCACTAGTGCGCGATGGGACAAGAACATCCCTGCCGGCCAAACCCTCTCCCAACCCGGACGACGCTGGGCCAATTGTGCATCGCCCCATGGCGCTACCGGTCGCGACCGGCTGCGATAGACTCAAACCAGGATCTCTAGTGGCACAGCTAGCACTGCGATGCAGTGCCTTAGACCACTGCACCACTCGGGAGGCAGAAAAATATATTTAAAACAATATATATAAACAATATATATATATATATATAGTACCAGTCAAAAGTTTGGACACCTCTACTCATTCAAAGGTTTTTGGTTACTACATGATTCCATATGTGTTATTTCATAGTTTTGATGTCTTCACTATTATTCTACAATGTAGAAAATAGTAAAAAATAAAGAAAAACCCTTGAATGAGTAGGTGTCCAAACTTTTGACTGGTACTGTATATCTCTACCTTCTGCTCCTCTCTCTCCCTGGCGATGTGACATTTCTCCAGTCCTACTGCTCTGAGGAAGTCCCTGAAGTATCCGAACAGTGTGACGATGCCGAACCCCAGGTATGTCATCACGGCTACGTACATGGGAGCCTGCTCAAAGGATTCTGGTCTCTGAAACCTCTGCCGACTGGAGGGGGGCCCAGCACTATGTGCTGTGCTGTTTTTCTAGAGGAAGCGAGGCAACAGTAGGGTAAACTACAACAAACATACCAACAAGTAGGGTAACTACACACATAACAACAACAACAGTCAGGGTAATACCACACAACAACACAACAACAGTCAGGGTAACTACACAACAAAACAACATCAGTCCAGTGGTAATACACACAAACAACCAACAGACGTCAGGTAAACTACACACATAGAACAACAACAACATCCAGTCAGGGTAACTAACAAACAAAACAACAACAAGTCAGGTGTAAAATACACACAAACAACAACAACAGGGTACTCACAACAACCTGTCACAAAACAACACAGTCAGGGTAACTACACACAAACAACAACAACACCGTCCAGGGTAACTACAACATAGAATCAACAATAAGTCAGGGTAACTACACCACAACAACAAAACAACAGTCAGGGTAACTACACACAAACAACACACAGTCAGGGTAACTCACCACAAACAACAACAAGTCAGGGTAACTAACACACAAACACAAACACCCAGTCAGGGTAACTACACACAAACAACAACAAGTCGGTACACAACCAAAAGTGGTAACTACACACAACAACAACATCAGTCAGTAACTACAACAAACAAAAACAACACAGTCAGGTAAACTACACACAAACAACAACACCAGTCTAAGCTAACCAAAAAACAAGTAGGTAACTACACACAAACAACAACAAGTCAGGTAACTAACACAAAACAAGCAACAACACAGTCAGGGTAACTACACACAAACAAACAACACAGTCATGGTAACTACACACAAACAACAACAACCACCAGTCAGGGTAACTACACACAAACAACAACACACAGTCAGGCTCACACAAACACAACACACATCAGGGTACTACACACAACAACACATAGTCAGGTAACTACACCACAACAACAACAACACCATCAGTCAGGTAACTACACACAAACAACAACAACCAGTCAGGGTAACTACACACAACAACAGTCATGGAAACTATACAACAACAGTCATGGTACACAGCAACAGTCAGAGTAAGCAAGTCCTTCACTTTTTCCACATTTTTGTTACGTACACTTGCTTTATTCTATGCATAATAGTTCCTCAATCTACACAATACCCCTGAGGAACAGTTTGTTACATTTGCAAATGAATTAAAAGAGCTTATTACTAGCAACCGCTTTGTATGAGACTGGGTTAATGACTCAGGTGCACATCCTGTTTCCATTGATTATCCTTGAGATGTTTCTACAACTTGATTTGGACTCCACTCTGTGGTAAAATCAATTCATCTTGGACTGATTTGGGAAAGGCCAACCAGCTGTCCTATATAAAGGTCCACAGTTGAACAGTGTGTCAGAGCAAAACCAACGCCACATGCACAGTTGAAAGGAATTGTCCAAGAAGTCTCTGAGACAGGATTGTATATCGAGGCACAGAATTCCCGGGGAAGGGGCACCAAAAAAATGTCCCTGCATGGCATTCAAAGGTCCCTAAGAGCACAGTGGCCGCTCCATCATTCTTAAAATGAGAAGAAAGTTTGGGACGCACCACACGACTGTTCCTCAGCACTGGCAGATCAGTGAGCATTCAGGGGAGAAGGGCCTTGGTCAGGGAGGTTGACCAAAGAACCGTGGTCCTCTGACAGAGCTCTAGAGTTCCTGCTGTGGAGATGGGAGAAACTTCCAGAAGGGCACCATTCTTCTGCAGCACACCACATCAGGCCTTTTAAAGTAGAGGTTGCTAGATGGAAGGCACTCTTCAGTAAAAGGCTCATGGAAGCCGGCTTGGAGTTTGACAAAAGGCACCTAAAAGGACTCTCAGACAATTAGAAACAAGATTCTCTGGTCTGATGAAACCAAAGATTGAACTCTTTGGCCTGAATGCCAAGTGTCACATCTGGAGGAAACCTGGCAACCATCACTACGGTGAAGAATGTTGGTGGCAGTACTGTGGGGGATGTTTTTCAGCGGCAAAGAACTGGGAGTTTAGTCGGGATCGATGGAAAGATGAACAAACCAAAGGTACAGAGAAATCCTTGATGAAAACCTGCTCCAGAGAAGAACTCAGAACTGGGGGTGAAGATTCACACTTCCAGCAGGACAACGACCCTAAGCACACAGTCAAGACAACGCAGGAGTGGCTTCAGGACAAGTCTGCTGAATGTCTTTTAGTGGCCCAGCCAGAGCCCAGACTTGATCCCGGATCGAACATCTCTGAGAGACCTGAAAATTAGCTGTGCAGCGACGCTCCCATCCCAACCGACCAGAGCTTGAGAGGATCTGCAGAGAAGAATGGAAGAAACTCCCCAAATACAGGTGTGCCAAGCTTGTGCTCATCAACGTCATACCCAAGAGACTTGAGGCTGTAATCGCTTGCAAAGGTGCTTTCAACAAAGTACTGGGTAAAGGTCTGAATACTTAAGTAAATGTGATAGTTTCTGTTTTATTAATTAACAAATAAGTTTGCAAAATGTCTAAACCCGTTTTTGCTGTCATTATGGGGTATTGTGTGTAGATGGATCAAAAAAATACTCAAAAAATTTTAGGATAAGGCTGTAACGTAACAAAATGTGGAATAAGTCAAGGGGTCTGAATACTTTACGAAGGCACTGTATGTCAGTGTTCAGTGTGGAATTGTTCATCAATTTAAAAAAAAATCCAAAGAACAGGTAGAATAAACCAAATTGAACATCTGTATATCCAAAAGAAAACAGATTTTGGTTTGTAACCCTGTAAAAAAAGGAATCTGGCATCTGGCCAGATTGAGCCCCGTTTCAAATGTTCTCTCTTGGAGAATAGCTGTTACAGGCAAGGGATGCGCGTCACTTCACCCTGGCAACTTTTTACATTTGGAAATATATTCTGTTATTTTATTCTGTTATATTACATCATTTTATTTATCGTGTGCACAGTGTGCAAAGCTGTCATCAAGGCAAAGAGTGGCTACTTTGAAGAATCTAAAATCTATTTTGATTTGTTTAATACTTTTTTTGGATACTACATGATTCCATATGTGTTATTTAATAGTGTTGATGTATCAACTATTATTCTACAATGTAGAAAATAGTAAAAAAATAAAGAAAAACCCTTGAATGAGTAGGTGTTCTAAAACACTTTTGACCGGTAGTGTAGGTGTGTCTTGACTGTGATAAGGGCTGAAGAAATAAGAGCATATTGTCTGCTAKATTAACCAAACAAGGCTATGTCATTGCACAGCCATAGGCTTCTACATCAAAGCACCATTGCTGAGGTTACTGCTTTTTWAAATATTGTCTTCCACGATATAATATAACCAGTTGATATTGAGGGTTWCAATAAATTAATCTTAAATGGCACTTTTTAATAACCTGAATATATATATGGGGCAATTTACAAAATMTGGATTTATCTGTAATGGTTATGATAATTTGGCATATAGATAGATACATGCGCACATTTATTTTTTCACCCCACTTGCGCCTTTGTGTTCAAAYAATATTGTAACGACCCTGGGTTTATAAGCGCGGCCGTTTGAGCATGCTTTTGCGGCACAGTCGATAGCGCGCCGGACCTCGGGCTAAGACGTCGAGTGTTCGAGACCTGCTCCCTGCCTGTTTCATTACAATATAATGGAGAAGAAAAGAAAATGACTCAAGTAACCATTAGTACTTGAACTGTCCCAAAAAATCCCTAGTTCAGACTGTAGTCACTTTCTGACATGGCTACTCTAGTTGTCATGGTAATYGGGTGTGTGGGCTCACTACAGTAGGCTGGTGGGTGGTGGTACTCACTCAGGAAGTTATGTTTAGAGCAAACTAAGTCTCCTAGTTACTTTAAAAGTGTTCAAAATCATAGTGTAAGAACACGTTTAAAGCCTCAAAAAGGATGATACAACTTTAAAAACGAGTCATTTTTTTGGGACCGGCCGCAACAGTCAACTAGTGTGCTGTTTAGTTTGCTAGCACATTCACTCATTTGTTTCTAAACAACTAACAAGCTAGCTAGTTAGCTACCACACGTTCTTGTCAAACTGTCAACACAACAGTAACTAGCTAGGTAGGAAACGACAAGATATGCCAAATAACAACACCCCCCCCCAAAAAAATGTGAGGGCAAATAAATCAGATTTGGCCGTTCAGACACAAGATGCATGAACAGGAATCAGATTTATATATTTCAAACCACCTATAAAATATGTTTTTGAAATGTGGCTTGAAATGTCCGATTCCATGTGCCTCTTGGCTAGTCCGACTGCGGGAAAAAGATGAGGTGATGCGAGGTGGGCCATAATGTAGCTAACTAGCTATACCGGTAGCAGGACTTCGGTACCCCTGGGCACAGGATGTGACTTCTCGCTAGTTCCAGACAGGTTGTTCAAATGTTCTCTCTGAGAATGAGCTGTTACAGGCAAGGGATGCGCGTGCCACTCCCCTGGCAATTTTTACAACATTTGGAAATATATTCTGTTATTTTATTCTGTTATATCATATTTTAATTTATCGTGTGCACAGTTGCTGCAAAGCTGTCAATCTAAGGCAAGAGATTGGCTACTTTGAAGAATCTAGAATCTATTTTGATTTGTTTAATACTTTTTTTTGGATACTCATATGATGTCAGTATGTGTTATTTAATAGTGTTGATGTAATCAATATTATTCTACTAATATGTAAGAAAATGTAAAAAATATAAGAAAAACCCTTGAAATGAGTAGGTGTTCTAAAACACTTTTTGACCGGTAAGTTAGGTTGTGTCTTGACTGTATAAGGCTGAAGAAATAAGAGCATATTGTCTGCTACATTAACCAACAAGGCTATGTCATTGCACAGCCATAGGCTTCTACATGCAAGAGCACCATTTGCTGAGGTTACTGCGTTTTTAAAATATTGTCGTCCACGATATAATATAATTCCAGTTGATTTGAGGGTTACAATAAATTAATCTTAAGATGGACTTTTATGAAACCTGAATATATATATGGGGCAATTTACAAAATTTGGATTTATCTGTAATGGTTATGATAATTTGGCATATAGATAGATACATGCGCACATTGTATTTTTTCCCGCCCACTTGCGCCTTTGTGTTCAAAGAATAATTGTAACGACCCTGGGTTTATAAGCGGCCGTTTGAGCAGTGCTTTTGCGGCACAGTCGATAGCGCGCGCGGACCTCGGGCTAAGAGGTCGAGACCTGCTCCCTGCCTGTTTCATTACAATATAATGGAGAAGAAAAGAAAATGACTCAGTAACCATTAGTACTTTGAAACTGTCCAAAAAAAATCCCTAGTTCAGACTGTAGTCACTTTCTGACATGGCTACTCTAGTTGTCATGGTAAGGGGTGTGTGGGCTCACTACGAGTAGGCTGGTGGGTGGTGGTACTCACTCAGGAAGTTATGTTTAGAGCAACTAGTCCCCTAGTTTACTTTAAAGTGTTCAAAATCATAGTGTAAGAAACGTTTAAAGCCCTCAAAAAAGGATGATACAACTTTAAAACGAGTCATTTTTTTGGGACCGGCCGCAACAGTCACTAGTGTGCTGTGTAGTTTGCACACATTCACTTCATTTGTTTCTAAAACAACTAACAAGCTAGCTAGTTACTACCACACGTTCTTGTCAAACTGTCAACAACAACAGTAACTAGCTAGGTATGAAACGACAAGATAATGCCAAATAACAACCCCCCCAAAAAAAAATGTGAGGGCAAATAAATTCAGATTGACCGTTCAGACACAGATGCATGACCAGGAATCAGATTTGTAGAGTTTCAAACCACTATAAATATGTTTTTGAAATGTGGCTTGAAATGTCCGATTCCATGTGCCTCTTGGCTAGTCCGACTGCGGGAAAAAGATGAGGTGATGCGAGGTGGGGCCATAATGTAGCTAACTAGCTATACGGCTGCATCAACAAGTTGCGATCCTGAGATACTAGGCATGCGCTACGCATCATGTAGCCAGTGTCAAACATATAACAAGTGCCACGAACTCGGCAACAGAGCCTACATTATTACACTAGCATACGGTTGAATTGTTTTGAGGAGGGAGTTTTCTCGCTTTTTTTTTTCTTTGTTACTTAAAAGATAAAAGTTAAGGCTGCTCAATGGAAAACGCCCGCATGTCATTACTGCGCCAGTAATTCTACATACTGTTATGCATTATTAGTGATATCTTTGTTCTTACAATTCGCGTGTGTTTAATATTATTACCGATTCAGGTTACCCTTGAGGTTGCGTTGGCACAGGGGCTGTGTTCGGCATACTAGTCGGAGAAGATATGGTGAACACTGAGGATATAAGTAGGAAAGTGTTTTTTCAAGCCCCCCCCCCCCCC
>NW_019947548.1:10483-21300 GCF_002910315.2 Salvelinus sp. IW2-2015
GTGCGATTCCTGAGATACTAGGCATGCGCTACGCATCATGGTAGCAAGTGTCAAACATTAAACTAAGTGCCAGAATCTGCGGCAACAGAGCTAATTATTACACTAGCATACGGTGATTATTGTTTTGAGGAGGGAAGTTTTTCTCGCGTTTTATTTTTTCCCAGCAGCGGTGAATGAGTTTCAGCCCGGGTATGAAACCGGTTTACCTTACTTGGGTCATTACGACAAAGGTGACTTATAATCAGCACTTACAGGTAGCTCTGGTCCATGACGTTACGTGTGGGTTGATAGCACTGCATCAACAAGCCGGACGTAACGCCCCGGACCAGAGTTATGTGACACTTACAGGTCTCTTTGGAAACCTAACCCACGCACAACCCTCCTATTATTGTGTACACAAAACTACGAATCTCATCTCCACGCTGTGAAAGAGATATTGAGGAAGCAGCTGGTTAAACAATGCTTAGACTTCTCAATCTGAAAAATCCAATTTGAAGAAAAATGTACATTCCATTTTCCTAAACTTGTGATAGGCTGTCAACCGTAGAAATATAATGTAGTTTGTAAATATGTGTTGTCACCAGACCTAAGGCTGCTCAAAGAATTCAACAGTAGTTTGGACTTAATAGTAAAGCACGGGGTCAAATGTATCTGTTATCATTACTCTGGTTTCAGGGTGCTACCTTTCACTTCTCTATTATAGTATAAAATTAAAATAACTGTGTCCGAAAGAGCACCCTATTCCCTATATAGTGCACAACTTTGACACTGAGCTCTATGGTCCCTGGTCAAAAGTAGTGCACTATATAGGGAATAAGGGTGGCCTTTGGGACATTGGTATAGGGTGTGATACTGTGTGTTAGGTTACTCATTTACACAAATACAGGAAGCAKTGAAAACAATACTACTTGTAGTGACTGCTTCAAACCAAATGAGAAAAGAGACGCGATAGTGTGAAATGACAGACAACGTTTCTGTGACTGTTTTATTACAGCCAAGTTACTGTATAAGTGTAAGAGGTTGGTGACACATCACAACRATATAAGCCTGTAGGCTATGGATATAGGAAATAGAAAAAGTGCACTACACAGCAGTAGACCACATGTACTTTGAATAGAGTACAGCAACCATCTTGCGCAATATCTAGGGCTGAATGCAAGAGCCATTGAGATCACTGTTAAAGGTGTGGTCTGTAGTAATATTGAACTGGTTTAGACCTGGCTAAGGTGACTATCTCTGCAGTGGTCTTTTCTATTAGATTATTGGTGTATTACTACTGGTGTAGTAAATCAGTAACTGTCTGCTCCTCTGAAAACTAAACCGTATACTCTCCTTGAGGCAATACTGCAGACGAAGAGACAGAGAGATAGAGGCACCAAGAGAGAGAGAGAAAGAAAGAGAAAGGAAAGAGAGAGAGAGAGAGAGGCACACACACACACACACAGAGAGAGAGAGAGAGAGAGAAAACAATTAAGGGAAAGGAGAGACAGAGAGAGAGAGAAAAAAAGAAAGAGAGAGAGAGAGAGAGAGATCAAGAGAGAGAGAGAGATGTTTGAGTGACCATGCCCAGCTCACACTGTCTCTCTGTCAAATTGCCTTGAGTTGTTGTTAGTCTACTGGGTGGTCTTCCCTCCACCCTGATCTCTGTTCCTATACTGTCTCAGAATGGTCTTCCCTCCACCCTGGTCTCTATTCCTATACTGTCTCAGAATGGTCTTCCCTCCACCCTGGTCTCTATTCCTCTATAGCTGTCTCAGAATGGCCTTCATCCACCCCTGTGTCTCTTCCTATGTACTGTGCTCAGACACTGCGGTCTTCTCTCCACCTGGTTGCTAATCCTATACTGTCTCAGAATGGTCTTCCCTCCACCCTGGTCTCTATTCCTATACTGTCTCAGAAATGGTCTTCCTCCCCCTGGTTCTCCTATTCCTATACTGTCTCAGAATGGTCTTCCCTCCACCCGGGTCTCTATTCCTATACTGTCTCAGAATGGTCTTCCCTCCACCCTGGTCTCTATTCCTATACTGTCTCAGAATGGTCTCCCTCCACCCTGGTCTATTCTATACTGTCTCAGAATGGTCTCTCCTCCAACCTGGTCTCTATTCCTATACTGTCTCAGAATGGCTTCCTCCACCTGGTCTCTATGCCTATACTGTCTCAGAATGGCCTCTTCCCTCCACCCTGGTCTCTAATCCTATACTGTCTCAGAATGGTCTCCCTCCACCCTGGTCTCTTTCCTATACTGTCCTCAGAATGGCTCTTGCCCTCCCCCAGCCCTGGTCTCTATTCCTATACTGTCTCAAAATGGTCTTCCCTCCACCCCTGGTCCTCTATTCCTAGTACTGTCTCAGAATGCCGTTGGCCCCTCCACCCTGGTCTCTATTCCTATACTGTCTCAGAATGGTCTTCCCTCCACGGCTGGCTCTCTATTCCTATACTGTCTCAGAATGTCCCTGCCATTCTTTTCTGTGTCCTATCTATATTCTGTTCTTCGAATAGGTCTCCCTCCACCCTGGTCTCTATTCCTATACTGTCTCAGAATGGCCTTCCCCCACCCTGGTCTCTATTCCTATACTGTCTCAGAATGGTCTTCCTCCACCCTGGTCTCTATTCCTATAACTGTCTCAGAATGGTCCTCCCCTCCACCCTGGTCCTATTCCTATACTGTCTCAGAATGGTCCTCTCCACCTGGTCCTCTATTCCTATACTGTCTCAGAATGGTCTTCCCTCCACCCTGGTCTCTATTCTATACTGTCTCAGAATGGTTTCCTTCCACCCTGGTCTCCTATTCCTATACTGTCTCAGAATGGTCTTCCCTCCACCCTGGTCTCCACGTATTCTATACTGTCTCAGAATGGTCTTCCTCCACTCCGGTGGTCTCTATTCTATAACTGTCTCAGAATGGTCTTCCCTCCACCCTGGTCTCTATTCCTATACTGTCTCAGAATGGTCTTCCCTCCACCCTGGTCTCTATTCCTATACTGTCTCAGAATGGTCTTCCTCCACCCTGCTCTATTCCTAACTGTCTAATTTCTCACCTGTCTTATCTACTGTCTGAATCTCACCGGCTATTCGATACTGTCTCGATTGTCTTCCTCCACCCTGTCCTAGAATAGGCCTATTGTCCATAATATAATCTGAAAACAATATGTTGTGTTTCTCTCTCTCGCCGTGTGTTGTGTGGTGTGTTTGTGTGTGTGTGTGGTGTGTGTGTGTGTGGTGTGTTGTGGTTGTGTGTGTGTGTGTGTGTGTGTGTGTGTGTGTGTGTGGTGGTGTGTGTGTGTGGTGTGTGTGTGTGTGTGTGTGTGTGTGTGTGTGTGTGTGTGTGAGAGATAGGTTGTTTCAGCTTCAGTGTGATCATCTGAGATCTGTAATGGGATTCTGTGTCTTAATGGGATCTCTGGAACTGAATGGATTCTGTGGTACTTAATGGGATTCTCTACGACTGAATGGGATTCTGTGGTACTTAATTGGGATCTCTGGACTAAGGATGCTGTGGTACTTAATGGGATTCCTGAACTAATGAGATTCTGTGGTACTTAATGGGATTCTCTGGAACTGAATGGGATTCTGTGGTACTCTAATGGGATTCTCTGGTAACTTAATGGTGATCCTGCTGGTACTTTAGGATCCGGGTATTAATGGGATTCTCTGGAACTGTATGGATTCTGTGGTACGTTAATGGGATCTCTAGAACTGAAATGGGATGCTTGTGGTACTAATGGTGATTCTCAGAACTGAATGGGATGCTGTGTACTTAATGGGATTGCTCGTAAGACTGGAATGGGATTCTGTGGTAGGCTAAATGGGGATTCTCTGGGAGACTGAATGGGATTCTCTGGCTACTTAATGGGATGATTCTGTCTACTATGGGATTCTCGGTACTTAGATGGGGATTCGCTGGTCACTATAAATGGGAGAGCGTGCTGACTTATGGGATTCTCTGGTACCTAAGGGATTCGCTGGTACGTAAGCGAGTCTCTGGAACGAAGGATTCCTGGTAGGTATGAATTATGCTGTGGGACTTAAGTGGGAATTCTCTGGTACTTAATGTGATTCTGTGGTACTAATGGGATTCTGCTGGAACTTATGGGATTGCTCTTGGTACTTTTGAGAATAGCTCTCACGGCCAAAAGTCGTCACCCGAAAAGGCCGTATACTTCCACATAGTAGGTACCAGTCAAAAGTTTGTCACAATCCTCATTCAGGTTTCTTTAATTTGACTTATTATTCCTTCTACATATTAGAATAATAGGGGAAGACATCAAAAACTATGAAAATAAACACATAGGAACAGTGTAGTAACCAAAAGTGTTAAGACAAATATGTTTATATTTTAGATTCTTCAAGTAAACCACTCTGCCCTTGAATGACAGCTTTTGCAGCCTGGCATTCTGGTCACCGCAGCTCGATGAGGAAATGCTTTTCCAACAGTCTGAAGAGTCCCATCATCTGCTGAGCACTTGTTGGTTTCTTTTCTTCTCCCTGCCTGCGGTCAACCTCATCCAAACGCTCTCAACTGGGGTTGAGGTCGTGCTGATTCGGGAAGGCCAGGTCATCTGATGCAGCACTCCATCACTCTCCATATGGTGCAAATAGCCGCTTACACACCGTGGGGGTGTGTTTGGGGTCATTGTCCTGTTTAGACCAAACAATATGAGTCCATAAGCCAACAGATGGCGAATTTCAATTCGCTGCAGAATGCTGTGGTAGCCATCGCTGGTTAATGTGTGTCTTCGAAATTCCAAATACAATCACCTGACAGTGTACCAGCAAGATCCCCGCCAACCGCATAATACCTCCTCCCGTGCTTCACGGGGGAACCCCACACGCCAGAAGTCATCTCTACCTACTCTGCGTCCACAAAGACACGGTGGACCAAAGGACAGATGTTCCAACGTTCAACGATGTCAATTTCTCGTGTTTTTCTTGGCCAAGCAGTCTCTTCTTCTTATCTGGGTCTTTTAGAAGTGGTTTTTTTTCAGTATGACCATGAAGGCCTGAATTCACCAGTCTCCTCTTGAAAGTCGATGTTGGATGTGCTCTGTTACTTGAACTCTGCTGAAGCCATTTATTTGGGCTGCAATTTCTGAGGCTGGTAACTCTAATGCAACTCCTACTTCTCTGCAGCAGAGGCTAACTCTGGGTTCCTTTCCTGTGGGTCCTCATGAGAAGCCAGTCTTCATCACTAGCGTTTAATAGCTTTTGCGACTGTACTTGAGAAGAAACTTCTCAAAGTTGTGAACTTTCTCCGCATTGACTGACTTCATGTTCTAGAAGTAATGATGGACTGTCGTTTTCTCTTGTCTTATGAGCTGTTGCTTGCCATCAATGGACTTGCTATCTTTACCCAATAAGCGGTATTCTGTATTCCACCCCTACCTTGTTCGTCGAACACAATTGATTGACTCAAACGCTTAAGAAGGAATGCAGAATCCACAAATTAACTTTTTATCAAGGCACACCTGTTTTATTTGAAATGCATTCCAGGTGACTACCTCATGATGCTGGTTGAGAGGATCCCTCCGGATCTGTGTCATTATGCACTCCTGGTCCCCGTTCCCACTGATTTAATTGTATAAATGTGCCCTTTGTTTCACCATTGGGCTGTCGATTATTGTTCCGGTATTCGTTGTGCTGTGTGTTTTGGCTTTCGTGCCATTGTGGATTTACGGATCTCGTCCCCTGAGTTAATCATTGTGGATTTACGGATCTCGTCCCCTGAGTTAATCATTGTGGATTTACGGATCTCGTCCCCTGAGTTAATCATTGTGCGCGTGTTTTATTTATTCGAGGTACTCCTCGCTCTTTTGTTTTGGGTTTCTACACTGTGTTTCGTTACGTGTTTATTTGGTCTTCGTCCCCGTGCATTTACACGGCACGCCGTAATTTGGGCTGAATAAAAAATATATATTACACATTCCTGTGTCTGTCTCCCGACCCTTTATACCAGCGTGACAGTGCAAAGATGTCATCAAAGCAAAGGGTGGCTATTGAAGAATCTCACATTTTGTTTTGTCTTCACTATTATTCTACGATGTAGAAAATAGTAACAATAAAGAAAAAAAACTTACATTTTTAAAAATGTATTAAAAATAAAAAAATATCACATTTACATAAGTATTCCTTTACTCAGTTGAAGCACCTTTGGCAGCGATTACAACCTTCTCCTCCGATTGGTCAGTTTGGCCGGGCGGCCAGCTCTAGGAAGAGTCTTGGTGGTTCCAAACTTCTTCCATTTTCTAATGATGTGTTCTGAGGGACCTTTAATGCTTTAATAATGATGTTTACATATCTTGCATTATTCATCCCATATGTATATATTGTATTTTATACCATCTATTGTAATCTTGCCTAAGCCTCTCGGTCATTGCTCATCCATATATTTATATGTACATATTCTTATTCCATACCTTTACTTAGATTTGTGTGTGTTAGGTAGTTGTGGAATTGTTAGATTACTTGTTGATATTGCTGCACTGTTGGAACTAGAAGCACAAGCATTTCGCTACACTCGCAATAACATCTTCTAACCATGTGTATGTGACCAATACAATTTGATTTGCTGCAGAAGTTTTTTGTTACCCTTCCCCAGATCTGTGCCTCGACACAATCATGTCTCGGAGCTCTATGACCAATTCCTTCAACCTCATGGCTTGGTTTTTGCTCTGACATTCATTGTCAACTGTAGGACCTTATATAGACAGGTGTGTGCCTTTCCAAATCATGTCCAATCGATTGAATTTACCACAGGTGAGCTCCAATTAAGTTGTAGAAACATCTCAAGGATGATCAATGGAAACAGGATGCACCTGAGCTCAATTTTGAATTGAATACATATTTAGTCKATTTTAGAATGAGGCTATAACGTAACATTTTGGGGGAAAAGTCGAGGGGTCTGAATAATCCGAAGGCACTGTATATATACTGCACTATCTCTTCTAGATAAATATATATACTGCTKTATCTCTCCTTGATAAATATATAAACTGCTCTATCTCCTTCTAGATAAATATATAAACTGCTCTATCTCCTTCTAGATAAATATATAAACTGCTCTATCTCTCCTTCTAGATAAATATATAAACTGCTCTATCTCTCCTTCTAGATAAATATATATACTGCTCTATCTCTCCTTCTAGATAAATATATAGTGCGGTCAGACGAGGTGACGTGCGCTGGTGCCTAAAGAAGCTAAAGGACGCTAAGCTGTTGATGTTGTTACCTTTTTCAGCCTGTCTCTGTAGTGATTGAGTGTTAAGAAGGTCTTCATACGACGGCTAAGCTTGTTGATGTCATGACCTTCAGCCTATGTCTGTTCTGTAGGTGAGGGGTAAGCAAGCTAAAGACGTAAGCTGGTTTTGGATGTAGTGTGTTACCTTTCCAAGCCTGTCTTCTGTTAGGTGATGTAAAGAAGGCTAAGACGCTAAGCTTGTTTGATATGACTGTACCTTACAGCCTGTCTTTGTCTGCTATGGTGAGGTAAAGAAGTAAAGACGCTAAGCTTGTTTGATGTTCATTTGTTGTACCTTCTCAGCCCTGTCTTTCTGTAGTGTGAGACGCGATGTAAGAAGTTCTAACTTGTAAATCTATACCTTTCAGGCTGTACTTTCTGACTACATGGATCGATGATGTGTATTATGCCCTGTCTAGTCCCTCCCATCTCCATGTTCTGTCACCTTTGCTATCCTGTTGCTTTCTTCGATTACCGTCTCTTTTCATATGTTCTTCTCTTCTACCCTTATTTCACTTGGCGTGACTCAATAGCTATCTATGTCAGCTTTCCTTCACCCCTCCCTCTCCTCCTCCGTCTCCTCTTGGTCTCTCGAGTGTTGATGTCTCTCCTCATTTTTAACCCCCGACCCCCTGCTCTCTCCTCTTCCATCTGCGCTTCGTCAGTGTCCACGTTCCGATCCACCCCCCCTCTCTCTCAACCAACCTCCATCACCCCTTCACCGTGCCAACTCAACACCTTGTGAAGACTGCTCTGTTCTGACTGGGTTCTTACAGGGCCAACCAAAACCTTCATCAGTGTGAAGTTGAGAAAAGAGGAAAGATGTCCCACACACACACATACCACACACACACTACTGCAACAGTACACCACGACAGCACCATGCAACGTACACACCACACATACACACACAATGCACGTACACCACACACATCCATCAACGAACACACGCCCACGTACACCACACACATACACACAACACCATCTGCACGTACACACACACACACACCACATTACATGGCACGTACACCACACACATACCACACAACACATGCACGACACAGCACACATACCGACACACATGCACGTACAAACACCACACACACACACACACACTGCACGACGACACACACATCAGTCACACGATAAACATGCAGTTACACACACACATCACCACACACAATGCCATACACACACAGCCACAACACACTCTTGAGGCTTTACAATTTAAATGAAGATTTAACAAAACTCTAGAGACAAATATATATTTATCTAGGAAGGAGGAGATAGAGCAGTATATGTATTTATTCTAGAAGGAGAGTAGAGCAGTATCTAATATATTTATCCTAGAAGGAGAGATAGAGGCAGTATATTGTATTTATCAAGGAGAGATAGAGCAGATTATATATTTATCTAGGAGAGTAGAGACAGTTATATATTTATCAAGGAGAAGTAGAGCATAGTATATATTTATCAGAAGGAGATGATAGAGCAGTATATACTATTTATAAGGGAGAGATAGAGCAGAATATTATTAATAGGAGTATATTATATCGAAGGAGAGATAGAGCAGTATATATATTTATCAAAGAGAGATTAGAGCAGTATATATTTATCTAGAAGGAGAGATAGAGCAGTACATTATTTCATCAAAGATAGGGAAGGAAGTATTTATCAAGAGCATAAGCTATAATATTTAATCGTAGAAGGAGAGATAGGCAGTATTATATATTTATCAAGGAGAGATAGATGCAGTATAGTATTTATCGAAGGAGAGATAGAGCAGTATACTATACCTTTATATCAATGGATGAAGTAGAGCAGGTAACATGATACTTTATCTAGAAAGAAGAGCAAGGGCGAGTTATATATTTATCAATGAGAGATAGAAGCAGTTACTATATCAGAGATGAAGTAATATAATTTAATCAAAGGCAGAGATAGAGCAGTAATATAGTATTTATCACAGGAGAGATAGAGCAGTTATAGTATTTTAATCTAGAAAGGAGAGATAGAGCAGTATTATATATTTATCAAGAGGAGAGATAGAGCAGTTATATTATATTTCTGATAAGGAGAGATTTAGAGTACCAGAAGTAATATATATTTATCAAAGAAAGATAGAGCAGTATAGAATATTTGATATCAAGGAGATATAGAGGCAGTTATATAAGGAGGATAGCCATACAATTTTATCAAGAGATATAGAGCTATATATATTTATCTAGATAGAGAGAAAGAGCCAGTATATATATTTATCAAGGAGATAGAGCAGTATTATATATAGAGATGACATTTATATTTATCAAGGAGAGATAGAGCAGTATATATATTTATGCAAGGAGACGATAGAGCAGTAATATGTATTTATCACAGAGATTATAGAGCAGTATATATATTTAATCTAAGGTGAGAATAGAGCAGATACTATAATTTATTCAAGGAGAGATGAGAGTAAAAAAAACAAAGAGATGATAGAGGCAGTATATATATTTATCAATGAGATGATAAGCCAAGAGATATAATATTTATCAAGAGAATAGGAGCGAGTAATATTATTTATCAATGAGATATACGAGGCAGATTATATATTTTATCAAAAGAATGAGATATTACTGTTGACAAGGCGTGCACATATATATTGTATCTAGAAGGCCGAGATTGTTCACGAATCACCGCTTCCGAGTCTTGTTTTTGCGCCCTGTGTTCTGTACTGGAGTGTTGTTTTCCTTAGTGTCCTGGAACGTACACTGTCTGGTTGCCGGGCGGACCGAGCTAGTTGGTGAGAATCTCTGCATTACCCGCAACCTGTACTCCCATCAGCTAATCTGCACCACCTGGTCCCTGATCATCACCCCCTCCACTTCATAAGCGCGTGACGCTGACATCACCCTTCCCTGCCGGATCGATTAGCCATGAAAAGCATGTTGTGCCAGCCGTATCAGCCTCCAGTTTTGATAGAGTTTGTGTTGTTGTTATTGTACGTCTTGCTGCCTTGATTACCTCCGTTTGTTTCTGTCTACAGTCATTCACCAGCCGGAACACTGCACCCCATCCATGCTCTGAGGTTGTCGGTGGCTTCTGTTTACTCCTTGGATCATGCCCTATTCCTCTCCCATCAACTCACCTCCGCTGGCCCGCTCCGCCACTGGATCTTTCTACCTCCACGTTTAAACTTGTAAATAAATCTCACACTTCGTCCTAGCTCCTTCCTTGTCCTGGTCTGCTTCTGGGTTCTACTTTTAGAAAACCGTCGACAGAGATAGAGCAGTATACTATATTTATCTAGAACGATAGAGCAGTATTTATAATATCTCTCTAAAGGAGAGATTGAGCAGTTTATATATTTATCTAGAAGGAGAGATAGAGCAGTATATATATTTACTCTTAGAAGAAGAGATTAGAGGCAGTTATTATAGTTTATCTAAAGGAGAGATTAGACGTGATATACTATTTATCTAGAGGAGAGATAGAGCAGTTATCTATATTATCTAGAGGAGAGATTTAGAGCAGTTGTTATATATTTATTCTAGAAAGGGAGATATGAACGATATAATATTATTCTAGAGGAGATAAGGAGATA
>NW_019947549.1:0-3660 GCF_002910315.2 Salvelinus sp. IW2-2015
GCCAGGGCGGATTGCAGAGGTCTTGAAAAAGAAGGGTCAACACTGCAAATATTGACTCTTTGCATCAACTTCATGTAATTGTCAATAAATGCCTTTGACACTTATGAAATGCTTGTAATTATACTTCATTGTTACATCTGACAAAAAGATATGAAGACACTGAAGCAGCAAATTTTGTGGAAATTAATATTTGTGTCATTCTCAACTTTTGGCCACGACTGTAGAGCGTTTGTAGACTTTAAGAAAAAAATATTAAGTGAGAGTTTCATCAGTACGTGCTTAAAGAAAGTCATATCACAAAGATCACAGATGACAGTGCACACCAAATCTATGACAATAGAGAATTAATTGTAAGCACCAAAGTGTGTGTGTCAAAATAATATCTGAAAATGTCAGTTGTTGAACATAATACTTCTATTTGCAATTGCAATTTATGATATATGCAGTTGAGGAGTACTCCATGTACCAACACTACATGTAGGACGGCCATAAGACATTCCCACATACAGTATTTTTTATTTCACCTTTATTCAACCAGGTAAGCCAGTTGAGAACAAGTTCTCATTTATAACTGCGACCTGGCCAAGATAAAGCAAAGCAATGTCACACAAACAACAACACAGAGTTACACATGGAATAAAAAAATGTACAATCAATAACACAATACAAAAGTCTATATACAGTGTGTGCAAATTAAGTAAGATTAGGGAGGTAAGGCAATAAATAGGCCGTAGTGGCGAAATAATTACAATTTCGCAAATAAACACTGGAGTGAGATGTGCAGAAGATACTAGTAGAGAAGAGATACTGTGGTGCAAAGGAGCAAAATATATAAATAAAATAAATAACAATATGGGGATGAGGTAGTTGGTTTGGCAATTTACAGATGGGCTACGTACAGGTGCAATGATCTGTAAGCTGCTCTGATAGCTGATGCTTAAAGATAGTGAAGGAGATATGAGTCTCCAGCTTCAGTGATTTTTGAAATTCGTTCCAGTCATCGGCAGCAGAGAACTGGAAGGATAGGTGGCCAAAAGAGGAATGGGGGTGACCAGTGAAATATACCTGCTGGAGCGCGTGCTACGGGTGGGTGCTGCTATGGTGACCAGTGAGCTGAGATAAGGTGGGGCTTTACCTAGCAAGGACTTATAGATGGCCTGAAGCCAGTGGTTTTGGTGACGAATATGAAGCGAGGGCCAGCCAACGAGAGCATACAGGTCGCAGTGGTGAGTAGTGTATGGGGCTTTGGTGACGAAATGGATGGCACTGTGATAAACTGCATCCAATTTGCTGAGTAGAGTGTTGGAGGCTATTTTGTAAATGACATCGCCAAGTCAAGGATCTGATATATGCAGTTGAGGAGTACTCCATGTACCAACACACATGTAGGACGGCCATAAGACATTCCCACATACAGTATTTTTATTTCACCTTTATTCAACCAGGTAAGCCAGTTGAGAACAAGTTCTCATTTATAACTGCGACCTGGCCAAGATAAAGCAAAGCAATGTACACAAACAACAACACAGAGTTACACATGGAATAAAAAAATGTACAATCAATAACACAATACAAAAGTCTATATACAGTTGTGTGCAAATTAAGTAAGATTAGGGAGGTAAGGCAATAAATAGGCCGTAGTGGCGAATAATTACAATTTGCAAATAAACACTGGAGTGAGATGTGCAGAAGATACTAGTAGAGAAGAGATACTGTGGTGCAAAGGAGCAAAATATATAATAAAATAAATAACAATATGGGGATGAGGTAGTGTTTGGCAATTTACAGATGGGCTACGTACAGGTGCAATGATCTGTAAGCTGCTCTGATAGCTGATGCTTAAAGATAGTGAAGGAGATATGAGTCTCCAGCTTCAGTGATTTTTGAAATTCGTTCCAGTCATCGGCAGCAGAGAACTGGAAGGATAGGTGGCCAAAGAAGAAATGGGGTGACCAGTGAATATACCTGCTGGAGCGCGTGCTACGGGTGGGTGCTGCTATGGTGACCAGTGAGCTGAAGATAAGGGGGGCTTTACCTAGCAAGGACTTATAGATGGCCTGAAGCCAGTGGTTTTGGTGACGATATGAAGCGAGGGCCAGCCAACGAGAGCATTACAGGTCGCAGTGGTGAGTAGTGTATGGGGCTTTGGTGACGAAATGGATGGCACGTGATAAACTGCATCCAATTTGCTGAGTAGAGTGTTGGAGGCTATTTTGTAAATGACATCGCCAAGTCAAGGATCAGTAGGATAGTCAGTTTTACGAGGGTATGTTTGGCAGCATGGTGAAGGAGCTTTGTTGCGAAATAGGAAGCCAATTCTAGATTTAATTTGGATTGGAGATGCTTAATGTGACCCTGGAAGGAGAGTTTACAGTCTAACCAGACACCTAGGTATTTGTAGTTGTACATATATTCTAAGTCAGAACCGTCCAGAGTAGTGATGCTGGCGGGTGGGCAGATGCGGGCAGCGATCGGTTGAAGAGCATGCATTTAGTTTTACTTGCATTTAAGAGCAGTTGGAGGCCACGGGGAGAGTTGTATGGCATTGAAAGCTCGTCTGGAGGTTAGTTAACACAGTGTCCAAAGAAGGCCAGAAGTATACAGAATGGTGTCGTTTGCGTAGAGGGTGGATCAGAGAATCACCAGCCGCAAGAGCGACATCATTGATGTATACAGAAAAAACAGTCGGCCGAGGATTGAACCCTGTGGCACCCCCATAGAGACTGCCAGAGGTCCGGACAACAGGCCCTCCCATTTGACACACTGAACTCTATCTGAGAAGTAGTTGGTGAACCAGGCGAGGCAGTCATTTGAGAAACCTAGGCTGTTGAGTCTGCCGATAAGAATGCGGTGATTGACAGAGTTCGAAAGCCTTGGCAGGTTGATGGATACGGCCTGCACAGTATTGTCTTTTGTCGATGACGATTATGATATTGTTTAGGACCTTTGAGCGTGGCTGAGGTGCACCCATGACCCAGCTCGGAAACCAGATTGCATAGCGGAGAAGGTACGGTGGGATTCGAAATGGTCGGTGATCTGTTTGTTAACTTGGCTTTCGAAGACCTTAGAAAGGCAGGGTAGGATAGATATAGGTCTGTAACAGTTTGAGTCAAGAGTGTCTCCCCCTTTGAAGAGGGGGATGACCGCGGCAGCGTTCCAATCTTTGGGGATCTCAGATGTACGAAAGAGAGGTTGAACAGGCTAGTAATAGGGGTTGCAACAATTGCGGCGGATAATTTAGAAAGAGAGGGTCCAGATTGTCTACCCCAGCTGATTTGTAGGGGTACAGATTCTGCAGCTCTTTCAGAACAGCTGGATTTGGGTGAAGGAGAAATGGGGGAGGCTTGGGCAAGTTGCGGTGGGGGTGCAGAGCTGTTGACCGGGTAGGGGTAGCCAGGTGGAAAGCAAGGCCAGCCGTAGAAAAATGCTTCTTGAAATTCTCGATAATCATAGATTTATCGGTGGTGACAGTGTTTCCTAGCCTCAGTGCAGTGGGCAGCTGGGAGGAGGTGCTCTTATTCTCCATGGACTTTACAGTGTCCCAGAACTTTTTGGAGTTTGTGCTACAGGATGTAACTTTATTTTTGAAAAAAGCTAGCCTTTGCTGCTTTCCTAACTGCCTGTGTATAGGTTCCTAACTTCCCTCAAAAGTTTGATATC
>NW_019947549.1:6979-18822 GCF_002910315.2 Salvelinus sp. IW2-2015
GGGGGCTATTTGATGCTAATGCAGTATGCCACAGGATGTTTTTGTGCTGGTCAAGGGCAGTCAGGTCTGGAGTGAACCAAGGGTTATATCTGTTCCTGGTTCTAATTTTTTTGAATGGGGCATGCTTATTTCAGATGGTGAGGAAAGCACTTTTAAGAATAACCAGGCATCCTCTGTCAGAACCCGGTTACGAACTCAGGTCTCCGGTGTGAGAAACAGTCACTTAGTAAACTGAGCCACTAATAGTCGGCAGAACCCAGAAGATGAGGCAGACACAGCAGTACTTGAGACGGTGATTTAATAAAGTAAAAAGGAAAAGATATTCAGGCAAAAATATAAATCCACAACGTCAAAAGTAAATCCAAGAGAAAAAATGTATATCCTCCAAGACACAAGGAAAATCCACAAAGTGGTAGGAACAGCAGGGGAAAAACAAACCTCAAAAGAAAACAAGAACAAAACCAGAGTACCTCAAGAAACTCCAACTGGAGAAACAAATGTTCACAGCATGGCTGGGGGAGGGTGCTAACATTCAAACACAGAGCAAAGAACTGAGGAACACTAAGGGTTTAAATACATTCAAGGGAAATGAGCGGCAACAGTGAGAGACTTATTTCTGGAAAGGTGGATTTTTTAAAGTAGAAGCTCAATCTGTTTGGGCACAGACCTGGATAGCATGACAGACCTCTGCAGGCTGTCTCTTCAGTAGTAGATTGCAACTCCACCCCTTTGGCAGTTCTGTCTTGGCGGAAAATGTATACACATACATAAAGGCATTTTTCAGCTATGATTTTACCACTCAGGATCCAGAATGGATATGACAATGGGGCCAGCACAGGATGTAATACACCCTTACAATAATCTACTTTTTCATCTTCTTGACTTGTTATCTGGTAAACTCCTACTATGTGTCAAGAAAAGAGCTCCAATTAGGGGTTAGTGTACTACAGTAAAAAAGAGCTGGTTTAGATTAAAAACTATTGCTCCCCGTTCATAGGGGTGTGAGAGACTAGTCAGTGGTAGAATTGATTTGGCACTTTATTGGCCCAAACACTCATAGACCCACAAGGTTGAGGTTACTCATGGACAGTAATTAGTAATAAATAAAAATAATTGATGCATTGTGTCTTCTAACTGTCCAAGAATAGGATCCAAAGTGTTAGGAAATATTTGTTCCCTTAAATACAAAGTAGGATGTCTCTCCTCATACCTCTGGCACTTTAGTCAGACTGCCAGACTGTGCACCACAGAGCCAATCAGGAGAGAATACATACAGGTCAACGGTGCCAATTGAAAGTCAAGGGGTGTGTCTGTGCCTTTTGGATTACTTTCTCTTTACAGAGAACCCCTGTGGTTCAAGTCAAGAGCTACCCTTCCCCTTTCAGTCTGCTCTGCGCATGTCTGAAAGTGACAGAGCCAGCAGCCAAGAGAGTTTTTCACAGTATGTCATAAAAAGGTATTACACTTATGAATGTATGTAAAATGCTAATATGCATTAGATCCATTACAATGGAAGAACTAAGACCTGAATTTGAATGCAGCGTGTTCCGATTCCTCCTTCTCTTTCTGTCCAGCAGGGTCTACCAAAAACACTTGGCCTGATGGTTCATGCAGATACTGGGGAAGCAATATAGAAATGTATTGATCCCTTAAATGATTTTGCTATTAAATGACCCATATCACAACCCTCATACCTCTTCACAAAAATGTACCTAAATCAATTTTGGAAAAAGGATTTTACTCACAAAAGACGTAGGAATTTATTTCCCCAGTTAGAAATAGTAGGCCATGCATCAAATAACTATTCTCATCAGAAAAACGAACCCTCAAATGCAATATTGCATTTTGTAAGTTGTCTGCAGGTGGCTTGTTGTGAATGTACTCAAATATCAAGTCATTATCAGGTTCTGTAAACTGCGTTCTAATACTCAACGTAGAAGGATTTGTCTTAATGTCCAGTATATGAAAGTGATGCTATGAAAAGGATTCTTTCACGTTATCAAGCTCACTGTGACTGACAAGTCACTGCCTATTACTGTGATTAAAAAGAGCATATGAAACAGTGTTTTTCATGAGGCCTACCTGTGCACCTTCCTTTAAGCACATCTGTTTGAACACCTCTCCTGTCCTTGATCTATACCACATACAGCCATTTGTGGATCTTTTCAGTGTCCATGTGAAAGATAGTTATTTATTGTGAGGATGGAATATTTGTTGACTTAAAAAAATATATTTAACACCCATGTAAAATGAAGGCCTGCAAAGCTTACAGATTTAAGTCTAATAGCATGAGATGAAAGTAGACAAACATCAGCGTGTGCGATATGAAGGTATAGTCAGTGGACATTCTGAACCTTCTTTGAGGTCAGTAGGTCACATGACCAAGGAGCTATTGAAATTCTACATTTTGAAAAATTCATGTAAAACCATGTGAGATAAAAATGGACAAACTAAAGGATGTGCAATATGTAGGCCCACTGAGTGGACATTCTGAACCTTGTTTGAAGTCACTAGGTCACACGACCAAGGAGCTATTGAAACTTTACATTTTGAAAAATTAATGTAAAATCTTGTGAGATGAAAATGGACAAACTAAAGGGCGTGTAATATAGAAGGGTAGTAATTGGACATTCTGAACCTTGTTTGATGTCAGTAGGTTTACTGTGAAGGGGGGCCGGATGAGAGGAGAATTAGTCAGGTCTGCCATGAGGTGACCATTCTTTGACCATGCGCGTTCACATGAGAGGGAGCTCCGTTCCATCGCTCATCTGAAGTCAATGTAATTCTCCATTTGGAACGTTATTCAAGATTTATGTTAAAAACATTCTAAAGATTGATTCAATACATCGTTTGACATGTTTCTACGGACTGTTACGGAACTTTTGGACATTTCGTCAGGTTTTAGTGAACGCGCTTCCGTGACGTTGGATTTGTATACCCAACACGCGACAAAAATAGCTATTTGGACAAAATGATGGACATTACCGAAAAAATGAACATTTCTTGTGGAAGTGGGAGTCCTGGGAGTAAATTCCGACGAAGATCAGCAAAGGTAAGTGAAGATTTATATAGCTTTTTATGAGTTTTGTGACTGCACAATTTGGGCGGGTAACTGTATGGCTTGCTTTTGTGGCTGAACACTGTTTTCAGATTATTGAATATTGTGTTTTGCCGTAAAGCTTTTTGAAATCTGACACAGCGGTTGCATTAAGAACAAGTGTATCTTTAATTCTATGTAAAAACATGAATCTTCATCAAAGTTTATGATGAGTATTTCTGTTATTTGATGTGGCTCTCTGCAATTTCTCCGGATATTTTGGAGGCATTTCTGAACATGGCGCCAATGTAAACGGAGGTTTTTGGATATAAATATGAACTTAATCGAACAAGACATATATGTATTGTGTAATATGAAGTCCTATGAGTGTCATCTGATGAAGATCATCAAAGGTTATGATTCATTTTATCTCTATTTGTGCTTTTTGTGACTCCTCTCTTTGTCTGGAAAAATGGCTGAATTTTTCTTTGAGTTGGTTGTGACCTAACATAATCGTTGTGGTGCATTCGCTGAAAAGCCTATTTGAAATCGGACACTTTGGTGGGATTAACAACAAGATTACCTTTAAAATTGTATGAGATACATGTATGTTTGAGGAATTTTAATTATGAGATTTCTGTTGTTTGAATTTGGCGCCCTGCACTTTCACTGGCTGTTGTCATATCGATCCCGTTAATGGGATTGCAGCCAAAAGAAGTTCACACCACCCTGGTAAATAAAGCTTTCTGTTTCTGCTTATCTGGCTCAAGCTCACGTTACCCCGTGTCTCTTCCGACTTCACGTCATAGTAGCAGTGCGTGGAGTAGCTAGCTAGCTAGCCCCCCGGTAATTCCATTTGCTTTCATCTGAAATGTCGACAGGCTTACCGGCCAAGTCATCAGGGAAGGGGGAGAAAAAGCAGAGCAAGCCTAGCAAAGCTTGCCCTGTGCAATTGCGGACATTACATGTCCCGGATGGATTTCCATCTGCTCTGTACTACTTGCCTCAGCATTGAACACTATGGAGGCTCTCGTCGACCCCGCTAGTTATGTGCATTGCGCTCAGCTGGGCTCTGGTGTCCCTTGATGTAGAGGGAAGTACATTGGAAGTATCCAGAGAAGGGAGAAGCTACTCAGGCATCCCCTCGCCTGCGCTTCAGGCTGATTCGGAGAACCCCCATCTTTCCTGGGGGGCGGACATTCATTCCAATAAATACGGAAGTGAGGACGACAGCATGTCTCTTGCCGCATCAGGCAGCGCACTCTCTGACCAGGAGATGGATTACACCCTGAAGAATTTCTCCCTTCTGCTCAGTTTGTGCTACCCAGCCAGACTGAAGAGGTAGGGCAGGAATCAATAACTGACATCCCCTTTTTCGAGGCAATCAGACAACTCTGCCACCAAACTTGATGTTGAGCATCTCATACCTCCCCCACCTTCCAAGAAGACTAGGATGGATGGAATCTCTTCTCAGAGTAAATCTACAATTCTACTTCCCAGACTGTCTTGAGTTGTTGGAGTCTTCCTGGGTGGAGCCACTCAAGTCACCTTCTCCTGTGACTGGCTACCCCCACTTGGATATTCATGGCATGAAGTTGTTGGGATGACTCATCCCGCTTCCTGTGGAGCCTTCCCTGGCTGAGCACCTCGACACGAAGACTTGAGCTCCTGTTACTCTGCCCCCAAGCTCATTCATCCCAATGATCGCTTCACTGCGTCCGTATATGAGAGGATCTACTGATCTTTAGCTCAGGATGGGCACCGTCGACCAGGAGCAGCTAATGGAGCTAAGTCACATTGCCGACCATACCACCCGGACCCTCACATGCTGACCAGAYCGCTCGCSCGCATGTTGATTTTGTMCACCCMCACCAGATGTGATCAGGACACGCAGGTTAAAATATCAAAAAACTCTGAACCAACTATATTAATTTGGGGACAGATTGAAAAGCATTAAGCATTTATGGCAAAGGTTGAGGTTACTCATGGACAGTAATTAGTAATAAATAAAAATAATTGATGCATTTGTGTCTTCTAACTGTCCAAGAATAGGATCCAAAGTGTTAGGAAATATTTGTCCCTTAAATACAAAGTAGGATGTCTCTCCTCATACCTTGGCACTTTAGTCAGACTGCCAGACTGTGCACCACAGAGCCAATCAGGAGAGAATACATACAGGTCAACGGTGCCAATTGAAAGTCAAGGGGTGTGTCTGTGCCTTTTGGATTACTCTCTCTTTACAGAGAACCCCTGCGGTTCAAGTCTGCTCTGCGCATGTCTGAAAGTGACAGAGCCAGCAGCCAAGAGAGTTTTTCACAGTAATGTCATAAAAGGTATTACACTTATGAATGTATGTAAAATGCTAATATGCATTAGATCCATTACAATGGAAGAACTAAGACCTGAATTTGAATGCAGCGTGTTCCGATTCCTCCTCTCTTTCTGTCCAGCAGGGTCTACCAAAAACACTTGGCCTGATGGTTCATGCAGATACTGGGGAAGCAATATAGAAATAAGTATTGATCCCTTAAATGATTTTGCTATTAAATGACCCATATCACAACCCTCATACCTCTTCACAAAAATGTACCTAAATCAATTTTGGAAAAAGGATTTTACTCACAAAAGACGTAGAATTTATTTCCCCAGTTAGAAATAGTAGGCCATGCATCAAATAACTATTCTCATCAGAAAAACGAACCCCAAATGCAATATTGCATTTTGTAAGTTGTCTGCAGGTGGCTTGTGTGAATGTACTCAAATATCATCATTATCAGGTTCTGTAAACTGCGTTCTAATACTCAACGTAGAAGGATTTGTCTTAATGTCCAGTATATGAAAGTGATGCTATGAAAAGGATTCTTTCACGTTATCAAGCTCACTGTGACTGACAAGTCACTGCCTATTACTGTGATTAAAAAAGCATATGAAACAGTGTTTTCATGAGGCCTACCTGTGCACCTTCCTTTAAGCACATCTGTTTGAACACCTCTCCTGTCCTGATCTATACCACATACAGCCATTTGTGGATCTTTTCAGTGTCCATGTGAAAGATAGTTATTTATTGTGAGGATGGAATATTTGTTGACTTAAAAAATATATTTAACACCCATGTAAAATGAAGGCCTGCAAAGCTTACAGATTTAAGTCTAATAGCATGAGATGAAAGTAGACAAACATCAGCGTGTGCGATATGAAGGTATAGTCAGTGGACATTCTGAACCTTCTTTGAGGTCAGTAGGTCACATGACCAAGGAGCTATTGAATTTCTACATTTTGATAAAAATTCATGTAAAACCATGTGAGATAAAAATGGACAAACTAAAGGATGTGCAATATGTAGGCCCACTGAGTGGACATTCTGAACCTTGTTTGAAGTCACTAGGTCACACGACCAAGGAGCTATTTGAAACTTTACATTTTGAAAAATTAATGTAAAATCTTGTGAGATGAAAATGGACAAACTAAAGGGCGTGTAATATAGAAGGGTAGTAATTGGACATTCTGAACCTTGTTTGATGTCAGTAGGTTACTGTGAAGGGGGCCGGATGAAGAGGAAATTAGTCAGGTCTGCCATGAGGTGACCATTCTTTGACCATGCGCGTCACTGAGAGGGAGCTCCGTTCCATCGCTCATCTGAAGTCAATGTAATTCTCCATTTGGAACGTTATTCAAGATTTATGTTAAAACATTCTAAAGATTGATTCAATACATCGTTTGACATGTTTCTACGACTGTTACGGAACTTTTGGACATTTCGTCAGGTTTTAGTGAACGCGCTTCCGTGACGTTGGATTGTATACCCAACACGCGACAAAAATAGCTATTTGGACATAAATGATGGACATTACCGAAAAAAATGAACATTTCTTGTGGAAGTGGGAGTCCTGGGAGTAAATTCCGACGAAGATCAGCAAAGGTAAGTTGAAGATTTATATAGCTTTTTATGAGTTTTGTTGACTGCACAATTTGGCGCGGTAACTGTATGGCTTGCTTTTGTGGCTGAACACTGTTTTCAGATATTGAATATTGTGTTTTGCCGTAAAGCTTTTTGAAATCTGACACAGCGGTTGCATTAAGAACAAGTGTATCTTTAATTCTATGTAAAACATGAATCTTTCATCAAAGTTTATGATGAGTATTTCTGTTATTTGATGTGGCTCTCTGCAATTTCTCCGGATATTTTGGAGGCATTTCTGAACATGGCGCCAATGTAAACGGAGGTTTTTGGATATAAATATGAACTTAATCGAACAAGACATATATGTATTGTGTAATATGAAGTCCTATGAGTGTCATCTGATGAAGATCATCAAAGGTTGTGATTCATTTTTATCTCTATTTGTGCTTTTTGTGACTCCTCTCTTTGTCTGGAAAAATGGCTGAATTTTTCTTTGAGTTGGTTGTGACCTAACATAATCGTTTGTGGTGCATGCGCGGAAAGCCTATTTTAAATCGGACACTTTGGTGGGATTAACAACAAGATTACCTTTAAAATTGTATGAGATACATGTATGTTTGAGGAATTTTAATTATGAGAATTTCTGTTTTTTGAATTTGGCGCCCTGCACTTTCACTGGCTGTTGTCATATCGATCCCGTTAATGGGATTGCAGCAAAAAGAAGTTCACACCACCCTGGTAAATAAAGCTTTCTGTTTCTGCTTATTCTGGCTCAAGCTCACGTTACCCCGTGTCTCTTCCGACTTCACGTCATAGTAGCAGTGCGTGGAGTAGCTAGCTAGCTAGCCCCCCGGTAATTCCATTTGCTTTCATCTGAAATGTCGACAGGCTTACCGCCAAGTCATCAGGGAAGGGGAGAAAAAGCAGAGCAAGCCTAGCAAAGCTTGCCCTGTGCAATTGCGGACATTACATGTCCCGGATGGATTTCCATCTGCTCTGTACTACTTGCCTCAGCATTGAACACTATGGAGGCTCTCGTCGACCCCGCTAGTTATGTGCATTGCGCTCAGTGGGCTCTGGTGTCCCTTGATGTAGAGGGAAGTACATTGGAAGTATCCAGAGAAGGGAGAAGCTACTCAGGCATCCCCTCGCCTGCGCTTCAGGCTGATTCGGAGAACCCCCATCTTTCCTGGGGGGGACATTCATTTCCAATAAATACGGAAGTGAGGACGACAGCATGTCTCTTGCCGCATCAGGCAGCGCACTCTCTGACCAGGAGATGGATTACACCCTGAAGAATTTCTCCCTTCTGCTCAGTTTGTGCTACCCAGCCAGAATGAAGAGGTAGGCAGGAATCAATAACTGACATCCCCTTTTTCGAGGCAATCAACAACTCTGCCACCAAACTTGATGTTGAGCATCTCATACCTCCCCCACCTTCCAAGAAGACTAGGATGGATGGAATCTCTTCTCAGAGTAAATCTACAATTCTACTTCCCAGACTGTCTTGAGTTGTGGAGTCTTCCTGGGTGGAGCCACTCAAGTCACCTTCTCCTGTGACTGGCTACCCCCACTTGGATATTCATGGCATGAAGTTGTTGGGATGACTCATCCCGCTTCCTGTGGAGCCTTCCCTGGCTGAGCACCTCGACACGAAGACTTGAGCTCCTGTTACTCTGCCCCCAAGCTCATTCATCCCAATGATCGCTTTCCTGCGTCCGTATATGAGAGGATCTACTGATCTGCAGCTCAGGATGGGCACCGTCGACCAGGAGCAGCTAATGGAGCTAAGTCACATTGCCGACCATACCACCCGGACCCTCACATGCTGACCAGACCGCTCGCCCGCATGTTGATATTTGTCCACCCCACCAGATGTGATCAGGACACGCAGGTTAAAATATCAAAAAACTCTGAACCAACTATATTAATTTGGGGACAGATTGAAAAGCATAAGCATTTATGGCAATTTAGCTTGCTGTTGCTAGCTAATTTGTCCTGGGATATAAACATTGGGTTGTGTTATTACCTGAAATGCACAAGGTCCTCTACGCCGACAATTAATCCACAGATAAAAGGGTAACCGAGTTCGTTTCTAGTAATCTTTCCTCCTTCAGTCTTCTTCTTCTTTGGAATTTATATGGCGGTTGGCAACCAACCTTAAGGTGCATTACCACTACCAACTGGACTGGAGTGTGGACCTCAGTTCATCTTTCAATCACCCATGTGGGTATATGCTCCAAAAAAACAATGAGGAGATGGCACGTAAGTATATGCTCCTCAAAACCAATGAGGAGATGGGAGCGGCGGGACTTGCTGCACATCAAGGGTCACAAATAGAACCAAGTTCTATTTTTGCCCCTGGCTACACAGACACTCGTTGACGTGTGTCAGCAGTGTGTGTGCAATGATTGAATAACATTTATGTTATATTTTGCAATGCAAGCGGTGGGGTCAGCATGTCAAGTGTACCGCTGAGCTTCTGGGAGGGTCATGGCGCATGCGACTCGTCACCAGAGAGCCTCAGCTGAACAACGCAAGGGTGTCTGAGAGGGAGAAGGGAAAGATCCTGAATGGACAGAGACGATCCCCCCAGACTGTTCGGACCAGCCATATCGGAGATACAGGCCAGGTTCGAGTCTAAGAATAAGGGGACTGCTCCAGCAGGAAACTCCTTCCCCTCCAGTGTCTCTGCGGACTTTGTTCCCATTTGTTTCCATAGATTTTGTTTACTCTATCTTCCCACTGTCTGAATTCTTCCCAAATCCTACCGTTTATTCCCCCTCTCTGGTCTCCTTTACCGCCGTCTCCTACTGGTCGAGGCACTGTTCCAGTGAGGTCTTCCGGCACTATGGCCTCCGGAAGACATCAATCTCTGACCATGGTCCCCAATTAATGTCGAAGTTATGTATGCGAGAGCCTTCATTGGAGAAGCTGGGGGGCTACACGGTCAGCCTCACATCCAGGTACCGGCCTCAGTCCAACGGGCAGGTGGAGAGGACCAACCAGGAGCTTGGGGAGGTTCCATGAGGGAGTCACTGTCAGGACCGGCAGGGTAGAGATGGCCCGGTTTCCTCTCCCTTGGCGCGAGTACGCCCAAACTCACTTCGTCACTCCTCCACTGGGCTGCTCTCTGTTTCAGTGTTCTCCGGTAAACAGCCGGCCCTGGCCCCTATGGAGGACTCTTATTCATCTGTATTCCCACCTGCGAAGCCAGTGCGGTTCCTGATCCCCTTGGCTTATCCCCCACGACACCCCTCCGCCTCCCCTGGTGTGCATTGAGGAAGCCCAGCCTTATGCCGTCAGGATCCCTCAAGAACTCCTGATGTCGTGGGGGTTGGGCTACAGTACCTGGTGGACTAAGAGGGGTATCGTCCATCATGTTTGTGCGGCAGGGTGCGGCGGGGGGGGGGGGGGTTTGAGCGTGGGGTACTGCTAACATCTACTCCCGCTCTCCCTTACACTCACACTGCACCTCATCATTAGGCACACTCCCCCTTTCTCTTAGCATGCGCGTTGTTATCACCATTATTGTTTTCTGTGTTTATGTTCAGATGCTACTCTCATGTGTAAATCACTATGTTCGTTGTCTTATTAAAACTCGACCCGCACCCTTATTCCTGACGTTCCTGCTCTTTGTTACAATGCCAACACATTTCCGAAGAAAAAGCTTCCTTTTTCATCAGATGAATGTTTTCCTGTTAATTTAATATTTTATTTTACTGGAGAAAAATAGGGCTGGCTACACCAAGAAAAGTATCTAGACATCAGACACGAGCGCTGTCTGGTGATAGAAATGTGCGTTCATGAATTGTCATCTGAGTTTTAGAACTGCAACTGAGCACAACTTGTCTGATGCCGAGCAGAATAAGCATTTAGATGTGCTTTTACAAAACGCTGCAAGATATTTCTTAGTGCATTGTCTATTTTTTTCTCAATGAAAAAACGCACCAATTCTCTGCGGTAACACGACACTTAAGTGTTAACTTGCTATGTCCTCCTTAAAAAGTTGCGAGCTACACTGAGGACTTAGAGGTTACCCCAGCATCACAGTCTCATTCCTCCAGACCACCACAAAGGGGAGTTAAAGCACTCATTATGCATTTGGGTCACAAGGATTTTAACCATATGACAGTGGTACCAAGTGACAGCAACATTTGACGCAGCCATCCGTCCCCTGGACTTTCTTCGATCAAAGATGGCTGACAAAACACTTACGGGGGAAGCAAATGTAAGTTATAACGTCATAACGAGTCAAGACTAAAAATCGCTATTAGCATACAGATGTAAGCACTAGACTATCTACACCACTAGTCCAGGACTAGCTAGCTTATGTAATAACATGAAGGTATGACACTTCTGTAATTCGATTGTTTAACTGTTTAAGGGACTCAAGAGAAAATCCGCCAGCAAACCAGGCCTAACTATCTCTGGGAAACAAGTGGATGTAAACAATACTAGCCTAGACTAAACGCATTTCTGCGCAATTAGAATGTGTCCAACTGAGGTGTAAAGCCTTTGCCGTTAGCTTAATGTGCGGAGGTCTCAAGCAGTTAACATTAGCTAGCTTGAACATCTGATCTACTGCTTAGTGTGATCAGTGTGAAGAACGAAAAAAATAACTTGTATGCCTATTGATGTGTAGACATAAGCTTACAGTATTAGCCGATACTGAGTAATGACCCATAAAACAGTTAGGTATACTGAAACTAATAATTTCATTGTACCGATCTGATGAAACCTCAGCTAATCATAGTTGTTAATCAACTTCAAGCTCTGCAATGCGAACACATTAATTCGCGAAGCCTATGGCTTTGGAGCCTAGAATATAATAACCTTTATGCTGTTGCAAGGATGCAAGTCCCTGTATAACATCTACTGTAGTTGATTATCCACGCGATATTG
>NW_019947549.1:18847-21284 GCF_002910315.2 Salvelinus sp. IW2-2015
ATTTATGCAATTTAGCTTGCTGTTGCTAGCTTATTGATCCCCACATTGTAGCCTCTACAGTGAATATATTCACTGATCATGTACTCTTCCTTGGCAAATAAAGGTGTGGTTCAGGTATGAATCTCTGTGAGACATTCTTTTTTAGTCATATCCAATGCCAGGTGTATCAAACTCCATTCTTTGAATGATGCTGTCTGCATGTATGTATTACAATTATACACTTCAACAGTGTTTACCACTCCTGCTCCTGGGACATCAATGATTACACATTGTAACTATGCAATAGACTAGAAACAAGACTCCCCAACTCTTTGCATTGTACACAATGGCCCATTGCTCYKAGTCTTCCTTTGACCATTCTAAAGCCCGCATGGGTCATCCTTGCCTTAACGCCGCTGACTTTCTGGTCTAACTCTTCATCGGACATATCAGAATAACATTCCTCTGACAGACATATTGTGTTCTTTCATCCTTCTGCAAAAAAAACTGACCATCACATTGTCATGAAGTATGATTATATATCYACTATGAAACAAATAKGACATGGCCTGCTTATGAGTTRTCATGAAAGAAAGTTAGATTAATTCAACTGAAAATGGTGAGTACAGGCATTYGTAGCTAAATGCTTTTGGTTAGCTTGAAAATAATAATTGCATGATTTATCATTCTACGGTATGTATGTATGTAATATAGTTATGAACCGACACTGAATCGTAGGAGCTAACTACTAGCTATGTAAAAGTTGGACGAGCTAACTACTAGCTATGTAAAAGTTGGACGGAAGAACGCCCAGTGCTGCTTACCTGAGATGCCATCATCACACAGTCCTTCGTAGGTGTCCGCTATGACTTCCTTTGTGTCGGAAAAACGAGGACAAGAAAAGGCTGAACAGTAAAAATTGGTAGCAAACTGACACTCGTAAATATGACAGCCATGAAATGTTGAGGGTTGGTTGAAATAGTATTTGGTTGTCAATAATGACATTTTTTGATTCTCTGTAAATGATTTTTGGGGATCAATTGGCATTAATGTTTCTGTGTGCCTACTATTAACAACAATTTTGAATTGCAAACATTTTTTTTACTTTGAAGCCTTCGTTTTTTAGCGTTCTCAAAACAGATTTATTTTTGGATTTGAAAAATTAATACACAGTTTTTGTGCTACTTGACAACAAAATGATCAGTGTCATTCCCTTTTGATTGTACAGTTTGGAAGGAAGGGGGCTAATTTTAGCAGATAATATGAGACTACTTTCACACTTTTATCTAAAGATAGCTCTAATAGGCTCGAGCTTGGTGTGAAAACCAACCGGTGGTCCTATTCACGAGGAAGCGCCTTCAGCGTACCTGATTATTGCACCCGCTATATTGACCAATTGCACGGGGAGACAGCACGCTTCATACACTTTTGGCGCTACGACCAAATGCAGATAGTCACTAGCTGGCTACATCCTTTAAACGCTGACAATCGCACTGGAATTGAGAGCAATTATGCTCAACGAACTCCTATTACTTACAGTAAATGTAATAAACGAGGTACAGGAATAAGCTGGTTGTCTTTATGAAACCCTCATAGACACTCACTCATACTTATGATAAGAGGACGCACGCGGAGACAGGTGTTCCCAGCGCATAGTTATGATAACCTCAAACCATGTCGCTATTGTGAACACCGACACATTATCCGGCCGCCCAACTTAGTCTGGCGAAGGAAGTGTCCGTGCATTTGAGAAAAACCTGGCCCGGCATTCGCCTCCAGAGGGCCTGTCTTGCCATGAGTACGACATCCAATATTGATAAGAGAACGAATCAAATGCGTACACGACTGTATTTCAAGCATGTCTTAACTACCTAATTGTATAAGTATAACGTTAAACGTAGCACGTGATCTTCTTAATTCTCGCAATTATAAGTTTAGTCCTTTGGCTAAATCGTCATGTTATGTGGGTTTTAGCTTAAACGCTTAGACTTAGGGCCAAATAATAATGTCAATTTAGCTATACCGCCCAAATGTAGCAATATAATTACAGCAAGTATGTACCCCAAGGTTCAGATGTTAGCATATGAGTCTAACGTATGTAGTTAGGTACTTCAAACTTGACAGTTAAATATTTAACAGTGTAATTAGGCTTATGTAACTAGCCGCAGTACCAATCTTAATTAGACCCTTGATTATTACCCGTCATTCTTAGCTTTGGCTGAAAGTGGTTAAATAAATTGTCATTTGTTGGCGGCTCCTCAAAGGAACATTTTAGGTGCTATTTTCCCGTAAAAGTTCCATCTGGCTATCATACCACCAAATTCTTCATTTCCTAGGTAAAGAAGCACTTCTCGTATTAGTAACGAAAGTGCAGAAAATAAATGAATTTTAATGAGCCGCCTTAAAAACACCACTGGTTGTTTGAAATATTTGGAATCTCCCGTGTGTCAGTAAATTT
>NW_019947550.1:0-1556 GCF_002910315.2 Salvelinus sp. IW2-2015
TTACATTGTCAAAGTATACATATCGAAAAATATAAATATTTATATATAAATAAATGGTGGGACCAACAGCAATAATAATAGTAGTAGTGGACATGGGATTACCATTAACAACAACTACAACAACAATATTAATGAGAACAACAATACATTAAAGCAACAGTAGTAGACCAGTGTCAACATGACTGAGAAGACACATGACGTGGTATGAAAGACAAAACAAAACAAGATGAGAAATATTATTGAGATTACTTTGCACTTTTCACTGACTGTCCCTCAGGTTTGGGCAGGAGGACACATATTTGGCTGCCAAAACTGCACATTTTGGCTTTTCACCCAATAAATATTAGTCGCAATAAACTTGAATAAACTGATACAACTCAGTTGAAAAAAACTACTTTATGATGTTTTTATCACATCTATCAAATAAAATCAGAGCCGGAGAYATCCACCGTGTATACCGAACGCTTTTCAGAAGCCAATGYTGATGTCCTTCCCGCGCCTAGGTAGAGAAAGGAAATTCTGGTCACGTCATTCCAAGAGCTCTTGTTCGACCTCAGATCAAGCTAGACACCCCATTCCACCKTCCACTGCCTGTTGACATCTAGTGGAAGGCGTATGCAGTGCATGCAAATCCATAAATATTAAGCAATTGAATAGGCAGGCCCTGGAACAGCGCATCATTTTCAGATTTTTCACTTACTGTCTGGAAGTTTGCTGCCAAATGAGTTCTGTTTTACTCACAGATATAATTCAAACAGTTTTAGAAACTTGAGAGTGTTTTCTATCCAATAGTAATAATAATATGCATATTGTACGATCTAGAATAGAGTACGAGGCCGTTTAAATTGGGCACAAGTTTTTTCCAAAGTGAAAACAGCGCCCCCTATTCACAAGAAGTTAACCTGTCTGGCTCCGGGGTTCCGCTAGCGGAACTCCTCCCATATTCCACTGAAAAGGCAGAGCGCGAAATTCAAAAAATATTTTTGAGAAATATTTAACTTTCACACATTAACAAGTCCAATACAGCAAATGAAAGATACAAATCTTGTGAATCCAGCCAACATGTCCGATTTTTAAAATGTTTTACAGCGAAAACACCACGTATATTTATGTTAGCTCACCACCAAATACAAAAAAGGACAGACATTTTTCACAGCCCAGGTAGCATGCACAAAACCAACATAACTAACCAAGATCCAACCAAACTAACCAAGAAACAACTTCATCAAACTTCCATAAGATGACAGTCCTATAAACATGTTAGCAACCCCAATCAAATCTATGTTTTGTTCGAAAAATGTGCAAATAATTTGAGGTATAAATCAGTTTTACAATTGCAAGCTACATACACAGCTAACCATCAAATCATGACGACGCCGAAGCAGCCGAGATAATTATAGAGACCAAACGTGAAATAGCCTAAATACTCAGCGATATTAAACATTTCTGAAAATCGCCACTGGTGTACAGCAAAGGTTTAAAGATCAAACATCTGTGTAATACCAGGCGCAATATTTCGCAGATTTTTTCAAGATATGATTTTAGCAGCGAAACTG
>NW_019947550.1:1581-4825 GCF_002910315.2 Salvelinus sp. IW2-2015
AATTTTTACAGCGAAAACGCCCACTATAGCCAAAATTAGTATTATGCGCTTAACTATACAAGGCCGATCACTATCTACCACATTCATGTCATCAAGGCTATCGTTAGCGATAGCGGAATTAAACCAGCAAAGAGATTTATAGATTTTTGACCTAAACCTTGATAAGCTTTCATCAGATTGGACAGTTCCTAAACATCAGGTTAATACATACACTTATGTTTTTGTTCGAAAATTTTGCCATATATATAGAGGCTGAAATCAGTGGTTAGACATTGTGCTAACGTAGGCAACTTTTTCAAACAGAATGTGCGGATATTTTTCTAAAACTCACCTATTCTGACCAAATAAGACTATTCATCAAACTCATGAACAAAAAATACATGTTGGTATAGGAAATGATAGAATAACTAGTTCTTAATGCAATCGCCGTGTTAGAATTCTAAAAAATAACCTTCATTAAGCGACATCCAGCTTATGTTAATAGCGAGAGCGTGCCCAAAATAATGGCGCTAACTACTATACACATGTTCGCAGATAATAAGAAATAGCAATCATAAAATGGGTCTACTTTTGATTTGAGCTTCCATCAGAATGGTGTCCAAGGGGTCCTTTGTCCGTAACAATCGTTGTTTGGATTTCTAGAATGTCTCCCTTCCAGTCAATTGAAAAGAAAGCTAGTTCATAAGTGGCGCGAAGCTCCTCCTTCCCTGTAACATACGCAGACAAGCAACACGCCTACGTCCGGAAAATTTCAATAATCTTTAATAAAACTATATTGAAAAAACATACTTTACGATGTATATTGGTCACATGTATCAATAAAATCAAGCCGGAGATATTAGTCGTCTACTAACGACAGCTTTACAGAAGGCAATACCAGGTCACTTCTGGCGTTCCAGAAAACAGGACATTGGGGTCACGTCATTCGCAAGAGCTCCTTTTTTCGATCTCAGATGCATGTATAGCACTCCCATTCTCTCCTCACACTGCATGGTTGACATCCTAGTTGGAAGGCGTATGAGAGTGCATGTATATCCTAATGAAATATCAGGACAATTTATAGGCAGGCTAGAACAAGAGCATCGATTTCAGATTTCCACTTCCTGTCAGGAAGTTTGCTGCAAAAATGAGTTCTGTTTTACTCACAGATATAATTCAAATGGTTTTAGAAACTAGAGAGTGTTTTCTATCCAATAGTAGTAATAATATGCATATTGTACGAGCAAGAATAGAGTACGAGGCCGTTTAAATTGGGCACGATTTTCCCCCAAAGTGAAAATAGCGCCCTCTGTCCTCAACAGGTTTTAATGGTGTGAAAGTCTGTTTCAAACAGCCTAATGTTACCTTGCACCATGACAGTCCCAGTCTTGTAGAGGTTGATTGTTATCATGGTGCTGTCAGGGTTGTCTGTCTCTTTGATTTTCAGCTTCCAACCATTACAGATTCCCTCTTTCTTTATGGATGGGTAGTGAGAGCACACTGCTGAGCACCATGCATTTGCCTGGTCAGTGAGGAAGATGAGATTACTCACATCACCGTTTTTATAGAGGTCTGCAAAAAGGGTTTCTGCCTCCTCTTTAGTAGTTTCTGTTGAAAAGCTTTCCTCGTTGTGTCATTTTTGGCCTCTTTAGGGTAGAGAATGGATTCTGCGCTGAGGGGGAGTGGGGACACGGTGCCTGTGGGCTCTGCTACTACTGCTACGGTGTTCTGCTCCCGTTGCCATGGCAACCAATTTGTTCGTCTGCTGCTGTTGCTAGCTAGCGCTAATTTAGTTCAAAAACCAGCAAAAAGACTGACAAATCCTCAAACAAAAAAAACAGAAGATATGTTTAAAGTTAGTCCGTGCTTTTGGTTTACTCACTCAGTTTGGTCGTTTGATGAAGTTGTATTAACTGCCCTTGCTAGGTTTGTTCTAGCTCGTTTCTTCTGGCTAGCTTGTTAGTCTGCTGGCTAGGTCTTTGTTGCRTAGCTAGCTAGCTAGACTCAAAACKTCTTAACTTGAGGCGCAAAGTTACTTTTTTTCTATTCTGATTGAATAGAGTTGTTGTTCATCACTTCTTGTCTGGATTTCTTTTTCGATTAGAGTGTTTATCTCATTCTAAAAACAAAAAAATATGAAATATATCAGGAGCTCATGTTGAGCATGACTCTCTCTCTGTCTCTCTCTCTCTCCTTCATGACGCTTCCAGAGAGAAACCTGYCAGTATCCCACCTGGCTCCTGGACTTTCTGTCAATATTATGGTTTATTCCTGCTTTCTCCCACACAGCTATGATTGACTACTGCTGTGTGTGCAGCACCTAGAAAGCAGCTCCGTTTACCAGGCCGTTCAGTGCAGCACAGTGCAGAACTCCCCAGCTATGATATAACAGCCTGCTGTGTTTATTCTTTAATGTACTCAATTCTATCAGATGTAAGACTGGAGCTCCAATGAATTATTCACATTCACAAATACACAACTGTTTGTGTGTGTGTATTTACATTATGTTTGTGCTTGTTATGATTATGTTGGTGTGTGAGGGAAAGGTGGTGTGAATGGTTTTGTGCGTAGGTTTCTTTTGTTTGGGGAGAGTGAAACGGAGCAAGAGAAAGAAAGAAAGCAGAGAAACACACACTGAACGTTTTCATTATCGCTTTGTATTTCTGGATTCCTATTGCTCTTGGCATCCCTCTACCCCCCCCCCCCTCTCTTTCTCTCAGTGCTTCAGGCTTCTCTCTAGTGCAGGGGAGCCCAGTTATCAGATGAGCTCCTCAGCAATGTCTGCTAGTAGCATTAACGACTCGAAGAGCCAAATCCTGCTGAAGGCTTTTGGAGAAACGGTAGAAAGTTACCCCGTGACATCATTGTGACCCTGACCTGCCTGGCCACCATGCTGGGATGAGGGTGCAGCACCATAACACACAGCAGGAGAGCAGAGTTACGGGAGACAGAGTCAAATGAAGGTGTCACACAGTCAATATGGGAGTCGATATACATTCCTGTAGATTTGCATTTCTTTTTGTTGTGTTGTAACCTCTGTTATCTAAAAACATTCCCACTTCAAAGCAGTTCCTGAAGATCTACAGCCTCCCCTTTATGATTCATAGCATCAACTCCCCCTCCCCCCCATGGTCCTACTGTAGCTCTACAGCCTCCCCTTTATGATTCATAGCATCAACTCCCCCCATGGTCCTACTGTAGCTCTACAGCCTCCCCTTTATGATTCATAGCATCAACTTCCCCCCATGGTCCTACTGTAGTTCTA
>NW_019947550.1:12068-21284 GCF_002910315.2 Salvelinus sp. IW2-2015
GCCTGCGTATGTGCGTGTGCGTGTGTGTGTGTATGGTGTGTGTGTGTGCGTGTGTGTGTGCATGCGTGCATGGCTGTGGACCTATATGTGTGCATGTGTGTGGAACTCTTCGTCTCCGTGGTGTGTTTTGAAGCTCTCTGTTGTGTGAGTCTTGTAGTGCTTTTTATTAGTCTCTGTTGTTCTGGTCTATCCACACTGCAGATGCCTTTATACCTTCATTAATAATTAATCTATCATTGATTTGTGAAAACCTTGTGTCTGCTTCAAAAGACCCCCACTTCTGCCCTCCCTCTGTCTATTAGCAGCACTGCTCTCTACCTCAGCAGCTAAACTACACCTCGGGTTGTACAATTCTGGTCATTTACCCCAAATTCCCTGCTTTTCCAGAAATCCTTGTTTAAAGATGCCGGTTTCCTGCCTAATCCCTTCTGATTCCCGGGAATATTCCAGCCTAATCCCTTCTGATTCCCGGGAATATTCCTGCCTAATCCCTTCTGATTCCCGGGAATATTCCAACTGGGATTTCTGGAAAACCTGGGAATTTTGGGAAATTGACTGGAATTTTGCAACCCTAGCTACAGCACTATCAGAGAGGAGACCCACTGGATACAGATGTCACTTCAATGTCTAGTTTTGAGTTACATTTGTTTGAGTTGTCAACTAACGTGAAATTAAAATATCTGTCACTCTGTCATTGGATTTAGGTTAAAAGTTGACTGAAAAAAATTCTAAATTCCATTACGTTGATGATTTTTTGCAAATCCATTTGGTTTTCCACGTTGATTCAATGTTATCACAAATGACGGGATTCTTGGTCATTGAAATGACGTGGAAACAAGGTTGATTCAACCAGTTTTTGCCCAGTGGAGAGACATTGAGGATTCAAGTTTTTGCCCAGTGGGGAGACATTGAGGATTAAAGTTTTTGCCCAGTGGGGAGACATTGAGGATTAAAGTTTTTGCCCAGTGGGGAGACATTGAGGATTAAAGTTTTTGCCCAGTGGAGACATTGAGGATTAAAGTTTTTGCCCAGTGGGGAGACATTGAGGATTAACGTTTTTGCCCAGTGGGGAGACATTGAGGATTAACGTTTTTGCCCAGTGGGGAGACATTGAGGATTAAAGTGAAACTGAGCTGCGCATCTTTAGACATCAGTAAAACGTATCAACACCTGTAGGATGGAGGCCAACATACCTAAGACTTTATTCACTCTCTCCATTCAACTCTACCTGATCCGTATTCAATGCTGCTGCCGCCACCATGCTTCACCATAGGGAGGGTGCTACGTTTCCTCCAGATGTGACGCTTGACATTCTGGTCAAAGTCTTGGTTTCATCAGACATAAGAATCTTGTTTCTCATGGTCTGAGAATCCTTTAGGTGCCTTTTGGCAAACTCCAAGCGGGCTGTTATGTGCCTTTTACTAAGGAGTGGCTTCCGTCTTGCCACTCTACCACAAAGGCCTGATTAGTGGAGCGCTGCAGAGATTGTTGTCCTTCTGGAAGGTTCTTCCATCTCCACAGAGGAACTCTGAGGCTCTGTCAAAGTGACCATCGGGTTCACCTCCCTGACCAAGGCCCTTCTCCCCTGATTGTTCAGTTTGGCCGGGCGGCCAGCTCTAGGAAGTGTCTTGGTGGTTCCAAACTTCTTTCATTAAGAATGATGGAGGCCACTGTGTTTTTGGGGACCTTCAATGCTGCAGAAATGTTTTGGTACCCTTCCCCAGATCTGTGCCTCGACACAATCCTGTCTCGGAGCTCTACGAACAATTCCTTCGACCTCATGGCTTGGTTTTTGCTCTGACATGCACTGTCAACAGTGGGACCTTATATAGACAGGTGTGTGCCTTTCCAAATCATGTCCAATCAATTGAATTTACCACAGGTGGACTCCAATCAAGTTGTAGAAATATCTCAAGGATGTTCTACCAAAACCTATTTTCACTTTGTCATTATGGGGTATTGTGTGTAGATTGATGAGGGATTAAAAAAAAATMTATTTTAGAATAAGGCTGTAACGTACCAAATTTGGAAAAAGTCAAGGGGTCTGAATACTTTCCGAATGCACTGTACATCATTCCATCGAACACCCTTTCTATCCATCTCTCTCTCTCTTCTTCACTCTCTTTCTATATCCCTCTCCTTTCAACCTCTCTCTGTTTCTCATTCACTCTCTCACATCCCATTATATCTACTTTCTTCCTCTCCTCTCTCTTCTTTCTCTCCTTCTCTCTCCATCCCTTCTCCCCTCTCCCTCTCTTTGTCCCTGTCTCTCTGTAGGTCTAATCCTCTTGTGTGGTCTCTCAGCAGGATAAACTGTTCTCCAGCCCTCCTCTTTATTAAAGGATTTACCCCTTCACATCCCCTCTTCCTCTCCCTTCAGCCCTCTGAGGTTCCACCTGGAACCCTCGCTGCAGGGCCTGCTCCCAGAAAACATCAAATGTGGTTGCGCATTGAATGAGTGCTGGTCTTTTGGTTGGGGAGAGGGGAGACAGACGGGAGGTGGAGTCTCATTTTTCAGATGGATTATACCCAGATTTATTCCAAGAGAACAGAAGCAGTCAACCACTTCTTATGCTGAATACTTTCTGTGTTAGCTTCTGGGTATGTGTGTGTTTGTGTCAGACCTGGGACAAGCACAGATTGGTTTACTCTTTATTTTAGGAGGTTGTGTGTGTATGTGTGTGTGTGTGTGTGTGTGTGTGTGTGTGTGTGTGTGTGTGTGTGTGTGTCCCTCCTCAAAGAGGGTGGAGAGGAGATGCTGCCAGAGGACGATGTGGTTGGAAGATGCGAAAAGGGAGGATGTGGAGGGAGGATTTGGAGAGAGGGATGTGGAGGAGGATGAGGAGGGAGGATGTTGAGAGGAGGATGTGAGGGAGATGAGGAGGGAGGATGTTGAGAGGAGGATGTGAAGGGAGGAGGATGAGGAGGGAGGATGTTGAGAGGGAGGATGTTGAGAGGAGGATGTGGAGAGATGATGTGGAGAGGAGGATGAGGAGGAGGATGTTGAGAGGAGGATAGGGAGAGGAGGATGTGGAGGAGGATTTGAGAAGAGGATGAGAGGAGGAATGGAGGGATGGGAGGGAGGAGTGAGAGGAGGAGGAGAGGAGAGAGGATGTGGAGGAGATGTGGAGAGGAGGATGTGATGGAGAGAGGAGGATGTGGAGAGAGGAGGATAAGTTGAGAGGAGATGAGGAGAGGAGAGATGGAGGGAGGATGAGGAGAGGAGATCGTGGAGAGAGGATGTGTGAAGAGGATGAGGAGAGGAGGATGTGGGGAGGAGTGAGAGGAGGATGTGGAGGAGGATGTGGAGGGAGGAGTGAGAGGGGAGTGGAGGAGATGTGGGGAGGATTGGAGGAGGATGTTAGGGAGGATGAGGAGGAGGATGTTGAGAGGAGGGAGGATGTGAGGAGGGAGGATGTGAGGGAGGATGTGAGAGGGATTGGAGAGGAGGATGTGGAGAGAGGAAGTGGAGAGGAGATGTGGAGGGAGGATGTGGAGGGAGGATGTTGAGGGAGGATGAGGAGGAGGATGTTGAAGGAGGATGAGAGGGAGGATGTGGAGGAGGATGTAGAGGAGATGGAGGAGAGGATGGGAGAGAGGATGTGGAAGGAGGATTGGAGGGAGGATGTGGAGGGAGGATGTGAGAGAGAGGATGTGGAGAGAGAGTGGAGAGGAGGATGTGGAAGAGAGATGTGAGGAGGAGGATGTGGAGAGGAGGATGTGAGAGAGGGGGAAGTGGAAGGAGGATGTGGAGAGGAGGATGTGAGAGAGGAAGTGGAGGAAGATGTGGAGAGGAGATGTGGAGAGGAGGATGTGGAGAGGAGGAAGTGGAAGAGGAGGAAGTGTGAAGAGGGAGGATGTGGAGAGAGGATGTGGAGAGGAGGATGTGGAGAGGAGGATGAGGAGAGGAGGATGTTGGAGAGGAGGATGTGGAGAGGAGGATGTGAAGAGAGGAAGTGGAGAGAGGAAGTGGAAGGAGGAAAGTGGAGAGAGGATGTGGAGGAGGATGTGAGAGGAGGATGTGGAGAGGAGTTGAGAGAGGATGAGGAGAGGAGGATAGAGGAGGATGTGGAGAGGAGGATGAGGAGAGGAGGATGTGAGAGGAGGAGTGTGGAGAGGAGGATGTGGAGAGGAGATGTGGAGAGATGATGTGGAGAGAGGATGTGGAGAGGAGGATGTGGAGAGGAGGAAGTAGGAGAGGAGGGAAAGTGGAGAGAGAGGATGTGGAGAGGAGGAAGAGAGAAGAGTGGAGAGGAGGATGTGAGAGAGAGGATGGAGAGGAGATTGGAGGGAGGATGTGGAGAGGAGAAGTGGAGAGGAGGATGTGGAGAGGAAGATATGGAGAGGAACATGTGGGAGAGAGGATAGTGAGAGGAGGATGTGGAGAGGAGGATTGTGGAGAGAGGAATGGAGAGGAGGATGTGGAGAGAGGATGTTGGAGAGAGGATGGAGAGAGGGAGTGGAGAGGAGATGTGGAGAGGAAGATGTGAGAGGAAGAGTGGGATTATTTGAATGACGGACTATTGGCAGGATTTGTGTTCAATGGTGAAGGACAGCATGGTGGGTGGAGGACTGGATCTCCATTGGCAGACCACCTCTGTCTTAGTGGTGTTGGTAGACAGTTCCATCCTGCTATCAAATCAAATCAAAGTTTATTTGTCATGTGCGTCGAATACAACAGATGTAGGTAGACCTTACAGTGAAATGCTTACTTACAGGCTCTAACCAATAGTGCTAAAAAGGTGTTAGGTGAAACAATAGGTAAGTAAAGAAAAAAAATACAGTAAAAAGACAGGCTATTTACAGTAGCGAGGCTATAAAAGTAGCGAGGCTACATACAGACACAGGTAGTCAGGCTGATTGAGGTAGTATGTAGATATGGTTAAAGTGACTATGCATATATGATGAACAGAGAGTAGCAGTAGCGTAAAAGAGGGGTTGGCGGGTGGTGGGTGGCGTAACACAATGCAGATAGCCCGGTTAGCCAATGTGCGGGAGCACTGGTTGGTCGGCCCAATTGAGGTAGTATGTACATGAATGTATAGTTAAAGTGACTATGCATATATGATAAACAGAGAGTAGCAGCAGCATAAAAATAGGGTTTGGGGGGGTTGGGTGGGGACACAATGCAAATAGTCCGGGTAGCAATTTGATTACCTGTTCAGGAGTCATATGGCTTGGGGGAAAAACTGTTGAGAAGCCTTTTTGTCCTAGACGTGGCACTCCGGTATCGCTTGCCATGCGGTAGGGCCTTCCTCTGACACCGCCTGGTGTAGAGGTCCTGGATGGCAGGCGGCTTAGCCCCAGTGATGTACTGGGTCGTACGCACTACCCTCTGTAGTGCCTTGCGGTCAGAGGCCGAGCAATTGCCGTACCAGGCAGTGATGCAAGCAGTCAGGATGATCTCGATGTTGCAGCTGTAGACCCTTTTGAGGATCTTAGGACCCATGCCAAATATTTTTAGTTTCCTGAGGGGGGATAGGCTTTGTCGTGCCCTCTTCACGACTGTCTTGGTGTGTTTGGACCATTCTAGTTTGTTGTTGATGTGGACACCGAGGAACTTGAAGCTCTCAACCTGCTCCACTACAGCCCCGTCGATGAGAATGGGGGCGTGCTCGGTCCTCCTTTTCCTGTAGTCCACAATCATCTCCTTAGTCTTGGCTACGTTGAGGGATAGGTTGTTATTCTGGCACCACACGGCCAGGTCTCTGACCTCCTCCCTATAGGCTGTCTCGTCGTTGTCTGTGATCAGGCCTACCACTGTTGTGTTGTCTGCAAACTTAATGATGGTTTTGGAGTCGTGCCTGGCCATGCAGTCGTGGGTGAACAGAGAGTGCAGGAGGCGACTGAGCACGCACCCCTGTGGAGCTCCTGTCACGCGGGACTAGGTGGGTGCAGGAATCAGACGCAGAGAGAGTTCCACTGGGGTATAGTGCTCTTTACTAAAGGCACACACAAAATATATAAGCCCAACAATACAGGATGCGGACATACAACGTGACAACCCAAAAACCACAGGGTGTCAAGTGTAAGAAAGAAAATACACCTCAGCCTACAATGCACACACGTAACAAAATAATGACAATCCCGCACAAAACAAGGGCGGGTCTACCTACTAAATATAGGGAAGCTCATTAAACGAAAACAACAGAAACACAGGTGCAACTAATAAGACAAAACAAACAGACAAACGAAAAAGGGATCGGTGGCGGCTAGTAGGACGGTGACGACTGCCCGAACAGGCAGGGGAGCCAACTTCAGCGGAAGTCGTGACAGCTCCAGTGTTGAGGATCAGCGTGACAGATGTGTTGCTACCTACCCTCACCACCTGGGGGTGGCACGTCAGGAAGTCAAGGATCCAGTTGCAGAGGGAGRTGTTTAGTCCCAGGATCCTTAGCTTAGTGATGAGCTTTGAGGGTACTATGGTGCTGAACGCTGAGCTTTAGTCAATGAACAGCATTCTCACATAAGTGTTCCTTTTGTCCAGGTGGGAAAGGGCAGTGTGGAGTGCAATAGAGATTGCATCATCTGTGGATCTGTTTGGGTGGTATGCAAATTGGAGTTGGTCTAGGGCTTCTGGGATAATGGTGTTGATGTGAGCCATTACCAACCTTTCAAAGCAATTCATGGCTACGGACATGAGTGCTACGGGTCTGTAGTCATTTAGGCAGGTTGCCTTTGTGTTCTTGGTCACAGGGACTATAGTGGTCTACTTGACATGTTGGTATTGTTGGTATTGTTGGTATTGTTGGTATACATGTTGGTATTACAGACTCAATCAGGGACATGTTGAAAATGTCAGTGAAGACACCTGCCAGTTGGTCAGCACATGCCCGGAGCACACGTCCTGGTAATCCGTCTGGCCTCCCAGCCTTGTGTATGTTGACCTGTTTAAAGGTCTTACTCACATCGGCTACGGAGAGCGTGATCACACAGTCGTCCAGAACAGCTGATGCTCTCATGCATGCCTCAGTGTTGCTTGACCATACAGACAGAAACAACACATGTAGAGAGAGACAGAGAAACAGAGAAAACCAGTAATGTAGAAGAACAGAGAGAACAGAACAGTAATGTAGAGAGAGACAGAGAGAACAGACAGCCATGCTAGAGAGACAGATAGAAACAGACAGTCATGTAGAGAGACAGAGAGAACAGACAGCCATGTAGAGAGACAGAGAGAAACAGACAGCCATGTAAATAGAGAAGAGAGAACCAGACAGTCATTAGAGAGACAGAGAGAAACAGACAGTCATGTAGAGAGACAGAGAGAAACAGACAGTCATGTAGAGAGAGACAGAGAGAAACAGACAGTCATGTAAGAGAGACAGAGAGAAACAGACAGTCATTAGAGAGACGGAAGAGAAACAGACAGTCATGTAGAGAGACAGAGAGAAAACAGACAGTCATGTATAGAGACAGAGAGAAACAGACAGTCATGTAGAGAGAGACAGATGTAGAAACAGACAGTCCATTAGAGAGAGAGAGAACAGTCATGTAGAGAACAGAGAGAAACAACAGTCATGTAAGAGCCAGACAGAGAGAAACAGACAGTCATGTAGAGAGACAGAGAGAAAATACAGCATGTAAGAGAAGAGAGAGAGAGAGAACAAGACAGTTATGTAGAGAGAGCAGAGAGAAACAGACAGTCATGTAGAGAGAGACAAGAGAAAACAGACAGTCATGTAAGAAAAAGACGTCATGTAAAGAGACAGAGAGAAACAGACAGTCATTAGAGAGACAGAGAGAAACAGCGTCATTGTAGAGAGACAGAGAGAAACCGACAGTCAATGTAGAGAAGACTTGAGAAACAGACAGTCATGTAGAGAGACAGAGAGAAACAGACAGTCATGTAGAGAGAGAGAGAGAGAAACAGACAGTCATGTAGAGAGACATGAGAAGAAACGACAGTCATGTAGAGAGACAGAGGAAACAGACAGTCATGTAGAAGAGACAGAGATAACAGACAGTCATGTAGAGAGACAGAGAGAAAACAGACGTACATGTAGAGACATGAGAGAAACAGACAGTCATGTAGAGAGAGCAGAGAGAAACAGACAGTCATGTAGAGAGACAGAGAGAAACAGACAGTCATGTAGAGAGACAGAGAGAAACAACAGCCATGTAGTAGAGAGACGAGAGAAACAGACAGTCATGTAAAGAGACAGAGAGAACCAGACAGTCCATGTAGAGAACAGAGAGAACAACAGTCATGTAGAGAGACAGAGATGAAACAGAACAGTCATGTAGAGAGACAGAGAGAAAGCAGACAGCCATGTAGAGAGACCAGAGAGAAACAGACAGCCAGGGGGGGATGTAGAGAACAGGGAGAACCTGAATAACTGCCTGTCCGTCCACCCATCAAGACCCAACCCTTCACACAACCTTCAAGAGTGTTATCATTATCAGTGTCAAAGATCTGTCTAAGGCCCTTTGACACTGTGAGCAGGAACTACTATGGGCATTCTACTAAAATTGGCTGTCCAGACAAATGTGTCAACATCCTTGCAGTTCCATGAAGGGAATGACGGCTCAGGTGGCCATAGGAGGGCAAGATCAGTGCTCTTTGGAGTAAGCAATCGGTGTGATGCAGGGGCTGCTCACTGTCCTCTTTACATTTCCTCCTATGTGTCACCCAGCTTCCCACAAGGAGCTTGAGGACAGCAGCGGTGTTGTGCGGTGGACTCAGGCTGGATGGAAACCTATTCAACATCAGGCGGTTCCAAGCAGCCACCAAGGTTTTGACTGAGCAGGTTCTTCAGCTGCAGTATGCTGATGACTGTCTCCTGGGCCCACACCCACGAAGACCTTGTCCATCCTTGTAGCGCTGTGAGGGTCTATGGCATTGAGAGTACACCACATCAGTCACTGGCATTTATCAAAAGTGCATCGAGGACATCGCCCCACAGTGACTGTACGTACATACCCAACCAGAAGCCATGGATAACGGCAACATTCCTCTGAGCTAAAGGGAAGCTGATGCTTAAGTGCGGACTCTAACCGGAAGTTACAAGAAATCTGCTATGACCTCCGATGAACCATCAAACAGGCAAAGCGTCAATACAGGGCTAAGATTGAATTCATACTACACTGGCTCCGACGCTCGTCTTATGTGGCAGGCTTTGCAACTATTACAGACTACAAGGGAAGCACAGCGCGAGCTGCCCAGTGACAATGACCACCAGTACGAGCTAAATCACTTCTAGCTCGCTTCCGTGA
>NW_019947551.1:0-3181 GCF_002910315.2 Salvelinus sp. IW2-2015
CTCAGTCTAACTGTAGTTTCTTCTGATTGGTCTCAGTCTAACTGTAGTTTCTTCTGATTGGGCTCAGTCTAACTGTAGTTTCTTCTGATTGGGCTCAGTCTTACTGTGCTTTATTCTGATTGGTCTCAGTCTATCTGTAGTTTCTTCTGATTGGGCTCAGTATAACTGTAGTTTCTTCTGATTGGTCTCAGTCTAAATTAAATCAAATGTTATTGGTCACATACACATGGTTAGCAGATGTTAATGTGAGTGTAGCGAAWTGCTTGGTCTTCTAGTTCCAACAGTGCAGTAATATCTAACAGTTCCCCAACAACTACCTAATACACACACATCTAAAGGGATGGAATAAGAATATGTCCATGTAAATATATTGATGAGCGATGGCCGAGCGGCATAGGCAAGATACAATGGATAGTATAAGATCCAGTATATATATGAGTTGAGTAATGTATGATAGGTAAACATTATTAAGGTGGCATTGTTTAAAGTGACTAGTGAGTCTCTGTGTAGGCAGCAGCCTCTCTGAGTTAGTGATTGCTGTTTAGCAGGTTGATGGCCTTGATATAAGCTCTCTGTCACAGCTTTGATGCACCTGTACTGAGCTCGACCTTCTGGATGGTAGCGCGGTGAACAGGCCGTGGCTCGGGTGGTTCTTGTCCTTGATGATCTTTTTGGCCTTCCTGTGACATCGGGTGCTGTAGATGTCCTGGAAGGCAGGAAGTTTGCCCCCGGTGATGTGTTGTGCAGACCACACCACCCTCTGGAGAGCCTTGCTGTTGAGGGCGGTGCAGATGCCGAACCAAGCGGTGATACAGCCCAACAGGATGCTCTCAATTGTGCATCTATAAAAGTTTGTCAGGGTTTTAGGTGACAAGCCAAACTACTAACTGTAGTTTCTTCTGATWGGTCTCAGTCTAACTGTAGTTTCTTGGTATTGCTCCCCCCAGACAATGACTCTGATGCTCTGAGTAGTTCCTATGAGTCATATGAGGAAGATGAAGAGGAAAGGGGAGCAGGGCCAGGGTCCAGGCTGACCCACCAGTGGCCTAGTGATGAGAGCTCCATGCTCCCTGCCAGGGACTGTAGGATCTGTGCCTTCCTGCTGCGAAAGAAACGCTTCGGACAGTGGGCCAAGCAACTGACTGTCATACGGGACAACAGGCTACAGGTACACACACACACAGACACAGACACAGACACAGGCAAGGGAGGTGTTTAGTCCCAGGATCCTTAGCTTAGTGATGAGCTTTGAGGCGTACTATGTTGTTGAACGCTTAGCTGTAGTCAATGAATAGCCTTCTCACATAAGTGCTCCTTTTTGTCCAGGTGGAAAGGGCAGTATGGAGTGCAATAGAGATTGCATCATCTGTGGATTTGTTTGGGCGGTATGCAAATTGGAGTGGGTCTAGGGGTTCTGGGATAATGGGATAATGGTTTGGATGTGAGCCATTACCAACCTTTCAAACCACTTCATGGCTACGGACGTGAGTGCTACGGGTCTGTAGTCATTTAGGCAGGTTGCCTAAAGGTGCATGTGTTTGTGTGTTGGTGTCTGTTTTGTCCTCACCCTGAGCCACCTGTGTGCCTGCTCCCTGCTCTGCACAGCCAAGACCAGAGGCCTCTCCACTGGGGGGAGTGAACCTCAGCTCATGTCTCTTCCTGCGTCCGTGCTTAGGGGCGTAGACCACAGTGCACTGGAGCAAGGGCAAGTCAAAATATGGGACACGTCCTTAGAGCTCTATTAGCACTGGAGGAGAGAACACCGGGGTTAAGGATTGTGTGTGTGGTGTTGTGTGGCCTGTGTCTNCCACACTGTCATTTCCCACCTGGACAAAAGGAAGACCTATGTGAGAAGGCTGTTCATTGACTACAGCTCAGCGTTCAACAAATCACTAAGCTAAGGACCCTGGGACTAAACACCTCCTTTTGCAACTGGATCCTGGACTTCCTGACGGGCCACCCCCAGGTGGTAAGGGTAGGTAACAACTCATCTACCACACTAATCCTCAACACTGGGGGCCCTCAGGGGTGTGTGCTTACTCCCTGTTCACCCACGACTGCATGACCAAGCACGAATCCAACACCATCAGTAAGTTTGCTGACGACACGACAGTGGTAGGCCTGATCACCAACAACGATGAGACAGCCTATAGGGAGGAGGTCAGAGACCTGCAGTGTGGTGCCAGGACAACTACCTCTTTCTCAATGTGAGCAAGACAAAGGAGCTGATCGTGGACTATAGGAAAAGAAGGGCCGTTCAGCCCCCTATTAACCTCGATGGGACTGAAGTGGAGTGGGTTGAGAGTTTCAAGTTCCTTGGTGTCCACATCACCAAGCACATCACCAACAAACACACCAAGACAGTTGTGAAGAGGGCACGACAACACCTTTTCCGCCTCAGGAGACTGAAAAGATATTACATGGGTTCCCAGATCCTCAAAAGGTTCTACAGCTGCACCATCGAGAGCATCCTGACCGGTTGCATTACCGCCCTGGTATGGCAACTGCTCAGCATCTGACCGGAAGGTGCTACAGAGCGTAGTGCATATGGCCCAGTACATCACTGGGGCAAAGCTTCCTGACATCCAGATAGGAAAAAATTCTTATTTACAATGACGGCCTAGGAACAGTGGGTTAACTGCCTTGTTCAGGGGCAGAACAATTTTTACCTTGTCAGCTCAGGGATTCGATCTGGCAACTTTTCAGTTACTGGCCCAACGCTCTAACCACTAGGCTACCTGCTGCCCCTTTATACTAAGCGGTGTCAGAGAACGACCCAACAATTGTCAAAGACTCCAGTCACCCAGTCATAGACTGTTCTCTCTGCTACCGCACGGCAAGAGGTAACGGAGCGCCAAGTCTAGGACAAAAAGGCTCCTTAACTTCTTTGGGGTAGGGGGCAGTATTTCCACGTCCGGATGAAAAGCGTGCCCAGAGTAAACGGCCTGCTACTCAGCCATAAAAGCTAGAATATGCATATTATTAGTAGATTTGGATAGAAAACACTCTGAAATTTCTAAAACTGTTTGAATGATGTCTGTGAGTATAACAGAACTCATATGGCAGGCAAAACCCTGAGAAAAAATCCAACCAGGAAGTGGGAAATCTGAGGTTGGTCGATTTTCAACTCAGCTCCTATTGAAGATACAGTGGGATATTGGTCATGTTGCACTTCCTAAGG
>NW_019947551.1:4226-21438 GCF_002910315.2 Salvelinus sp. IW2-2015
TGGTTGGATTAACGAGAATTTTATCTTTAAAATGGTGTCTAATACTTGTATGTTTGAGAAAATTGAATTATGAGATTTCTGTTGATTGAATTTGGTGCCCTGCAATTTCATTGGCCGTTCCCAGACAGGTTTTAAACAGACACGTCGGTGCATTCAGCCTTTCAACACAGAAGAGATTTACATGCATATTATTAATGTTAGCTCTCCGTGTACATTTAAGGGCCAGCCATGCTGCCCTTTTCTGAGTCAATTGTAATTTTCCTAAGTCCCTCTTTGTGGCACCTGCCCACTTGACCGAACAGTAGTTCAGGTGCGACAAAACTAGGGCCTATAAAACCTGCCTTATGATAGTGTTGTTAGGAAGGCAGAGCAATACTTTATTATGGACAGACTTCTCCCCATCTAGCTACTGTTGTATCAATATGTTTTGAAAATGATGGCCTCCTGGGTGGCGCAGTGGTCTAAGGCACTGCATCACAGTGATAGCTGTGCCACCAGAGATTCTGGGTTCGAGCCCAGGCTGTCGCAGCTGGCCGTGACCGGGAGGCCCATGGGGCGGCGCACAATTGGCCCAGCGCCGTTCAGTGTAGGGAGAGTTTGGCCGGCAGGGATATCCTTGTCTCATCGTGCACTAGCAACTCCTGGGATTATTTTTCGCCATTTTTCTGGCTAAAAATATATGTTTTTTGCCATTTTTCTGGCAAAAAATATATGTTTGGACAATGACAGGCACCTCAACTTCCTCAATTTCACATTATTCATTGCTTTTAGTTATGAAATATTTAGGACTAACTTATTCCATGCCACCCATTCTGAAACAAACTGCAGCTCTTTGTTAAGTGTTCCAGTCATTTCAGTCGCTGTAGTAGCTAACGTTTATAATGTTGAGTCATCCGCATACAAAGACACACTGGCTTTACTCAAAGCCAGTGGCATGTAGTTAGTAAACATCAAAAAAAGTAAAGGGCCTATACAGCTGCCCTGGGGAATTCCTGAATCTACCTGGATTATGTTGGAGAGGCTTCCATTAAAGAACACCCTCTGTGTTCTGTTAGACAGGTAACTCTTTATCCACAATATAGCAGGGGGTGTAAAGCGATAACGCATTCGTTTTTCCAGCAGGAGACTATGATCGATAATGTCAAAAGCCACAATAAACAGCCCCCACAATATTTTTATTTTCAATTTCTCTCAGCCAATCGTCAGTAATTTTTGTAAGTGCTGTGCTTGTTGAATTTCCTTCCCTATAAGTGTGCTGAAAGTCTGCTGTCAATTTGTTTACTTTAAAATAGCATTGTATCTGGTCAAACACAGTTTATTCCAAACGTTTACTAAGAGTAGAGTAGAGAGAGTAGACTATTACTTTATTAATCCAAACTTGGGAAATTGTTATATCACAGCATGCATCATTAAGGACATACAATTACAGAAAACCCAACAATGACCAACACATTAAGACAAAGGCACGTGCACCAACCATAGTATCCCTAAAAGAATAGTCTGATTCAAGTGCTGTTTTCTATCCTTCTCTGGGGAAAACAGGCAAAAACATTTTCCAATAGAAAGACCTCATCAAGCAGTTTATCAATTACACTCATTAAAATGCCTAATGGCTGTGAGTAAAAATGACACTCTAAACCTCTCTATAGAACATCTAGGCAGGATGAACCTGTTATTGAAGCTGCTCCTGTGTTGCATTAGAGTGCTGTACAGTCGTGGCCAAAAGTTTTGAGAATGAAACAAATATTAATTTTCACAAAGTTTGCTGCTTCAGTGTCTTTAGATATTTTTGTCAGATGTTACTATGGAATTACTGACGTATAATTACAAGCATTTCATAAGTGTCAAAGGGTTTTATTGACAATTACATGAAGTTGATGCAAAGAGTCAATATTTGCAGTGTTGACCCTTCTTTTTCACGACCTCTGCAATCCGCCCTGGCATGCTGTCAATTAACTTCTGGGCCACATCCTGACTGATGGCAGCCCATTCTTGCATAATCAATGCTTGGAGTTTGTCAGAATTTGTGAGGTTTTGTTTGTCCACCCGCCTCTTGAGGATTGACCACAAGTTCTCAATGGAATTAAGGTCTGAGGAGTTTCCTGGCCATGGACCCAAAAAATGTATGTTTTGTTCCACGAGCCACTTAGTTATCACTTTTGCCTTATGGGTAAGGTGCTCCATCATGCTGGAAAAGGCATTGTTCGTCACCAAACTGTTCCCGGATGGTTGGGAGAAGTTGCTCTCTGAGGATGTGTTGGTACCATTCTTTATTCATGGCTGTGTTCTTAGGCAAAATTGTGAGTGAGCCCACTCCCTTGGCTGAGAAGCAACCCCACACATGAATGGTCTCAGGATGCTTTACTGTTGGCATGACACAGGACTGATGGTAGCGCTCACCTTGTCTTCTCTTGACAAACTTTTTTCCGGATACCCCAAACAATCGGAAAGGGGATTCATCAGAGAAAATGACTTTAACTCAGTCCTCAGCAGTCCAATCCCTGTACCTTTTGCAGAATATCAGTCTGTCCCTGATGTTTTTCCTGTAGAGAAGTGGATTCTTTGCTGCCCTTCGTGACACCAGGCCATCCAGCAAAAGTATTTGCCTCACTGTGCGTGCAGATGCACTCACACCTGCCTGCTGCCATTCCWGAGCAAGCTCTGTACTGGTGGTGTCCCGATCCCGCAGCTGAATCAACTTTAGGAGACGGTCCTCGTGCTTGCTGGACTTTCTTGGGCGCCCTGAAGCCTTCTTCACAACAATTGAACCGCTCTCCTTGAAGTTCTTGATGATCTGATAAATGGTTGACTTAGGTGCAATCTTACTGGCAGCAATATCCTTGCCTGTGAAGCCCTTTTTGTGCAAAGCAATGATGACGGCACGTGTTTCCTTGCAGGTAACCATGGTTGACAGAGGAAGAACAATGATTCCAAGCACCACCCTCCTTTTGAAGCTTCCAGTCTGTTATTCGAACTCAATCAGCATGACAGAGTGATTTCCAGCCTTGTCCTCGTGAACACTCACACCTGTGTTAATGAGATAATCACTGATATGATGTCAGCTGGTCCTTTTGTGGCAGGGCTGAAATGCAGTGGAAATGTTTTTGGGGATTCAGTTCATTTGCATGGCAAAGAGGGACTTTGCAATTAATCTGATCACTCTTCATAACTGCTGATTTGCAGAGCGCCAAATTCAAAAAATATATATTTTCATGAAATCACAAGTGAAATATACCAAAACACAGCTTGTTGTTAATCCCCCTAGCTTCAAGCGGTTAAGTGTGCCTTGAATTCTAAATAAATCACTGACAGTGTCACAAGCGAAGCACCAACACAGCATAACACCTCGTCTATGCTTTACTGTGGGAAATATATATGTGGAGATCATCCGTTCACCCACACCGCGTCTCACCAAGACACGGCGGTTGGAACCAAAAATCTCAAATTTTGGACAATTTCCACCGGTCTAATGTCCATTGCTTGGGTTTCTTGGTGTCCTTTAGTAATGGTTTCTTTACAGCAATTCGACCATGAAGGCCTGATTCACATTTCTCCTCTGAACAGTTGATGTTGAGATGTGTCTGTTACTTGAACTCTGTGAAGCATTTATTTGGGCTGCAATTTCTGAGGCTGGTAACATCTGTGTTTTTGCGTATAGCATTAATTGGTTGATAAATTTTATGCTAAACAAAGATAAATAAATAACGTTTTCTAACCAAATCTATCAGCATTGGATTAATTGCACCTGTTTATGTGCACCAGTTTAAGATGATTGAGGTAGTCTCAGTATTCAATCGTTGCCTTTTACGCCTGGCCAGTCCATGGCTCTGAATCCCAGGTTGCAGGTGAATAACACATTCCCTTGTTGGATATCCCTGAAGCTTAGGTGACACACTTGGGGCTGGATTCCAAGGTGAAGTTGAACGTGCTGACCAACTGCCTGTGGCAAGCCAGTCAGAGAATGTGACTTGCAGCGGCCCGTGCAAGAGTCTGAAGTCCCTCATTGTTAGGGTTCATATCCACAAGATTGGTATGCCACGGTCAAGAAAGGCCTTAGTATCGGTCATTTATCTATACCTCTGGTCCAAAATACTGTAATTTAGAACACCTATCATCAACTCATAGAAGGGTTATGGTGATCTTTCACTATTTTCTACACTATTGATAGAGAGATGATTTGGGTAGGAGTAGGGACATTTCAGAACTATGAAATATAAGCGGTAGTGGGAAGGTAACGATAGGTAGTAACAAGAAAAAATGTGTGAAGAAATCAAGAAATGTATAGCTTTTGTTATATTAGTAGGATTCTTAAAGCAAAAGTAAGTCGACCTTTTTTGTGGTCTCCTTGGATTGAAGTGAGCGTTTGCGACAGACTGCTCTTGGCATTTCTCTCAACCAGCTTCATGAGGTGGTCACCGACAGATATCGCATCTTCAGTGTGAATTATACGGATCGTTGGCCTTCTTAGTAAAGTGTTACATTTGTGGGGAATTTTCTTTCCTTGTCTTTATTAATGCATTTGGAGGTAAGGCGGTGTGGGGGGTAATACTCAGATGATAGCCTATTTGGAAAACATACGACCAAGCTCACGATAATTAATTGGCAAAGTAACAGCTCATATTGAGAGTCAAGAGAGAACACGACAGTCTGGTAAGCTGATGTCATGTCGTCTGTTTAAGACATGAAGGTCAGTCAATAACGGAAATATTTTGCTTTAGAGAGAACTTGTAAAGTCAGTTCTTCAATTGTGCATGTCTCTGGGCTAAAGACATCTCGCTCAGATGCGCTTGGTAGGAAATGTGCTTCTTTGGAGGAACATCTCGCCCAGCAGCGGACGGAATGGAAGATCCTCAAGAAGTTTAGACTTGTAGAACGTTCACACGGCGTGCCTATCCTGGTCTAGCAGAGCGATCAGTCTGAGAATGTAATTCAGTTTGGTACGCTCTTCTCCTCGTCCGTCTATGAAACACAGTTACATGAAGCCGGCCCACAAATTGTGGAACGATGCCCTTGCCAACGGACGTTCAAGTAAACAGACACCTCTCAGACATCACTGTTAGAGGAGCATATGTTGAATTCAGGCCTTCAGTTTCCTAAACGCGGATCCGAAAATCTTCTGCTGTAAGAAACAATTACTAAAGTACTCCAAGAAATCCAAGCAAGTTTGCGACAATCTACGACCAGTCTGTGGCAGATAGTTGATGGCAGGTATGTGGTTGACATAAATTTGCTGGATAGCATTTTTGTTATCACTCGGCGTTGCTAAGCGCCGTGGTGTTTTGTACGTAGAGGCCCTACAAACGCGGTGTGGGTGAACGGATGATCTCAATCTATATTTTCCCACAGTAAAGCATAAAGGAACCCCGAGCGGGTAGGTTATTAGTGTCCATATAGTGTCTAGCGTCGTCTCTTATGTCGCTTGTGACACTGTCAGTGATTTAATTTAGAATTCAAGGCACACTTAACCGCTTTGGAAGCTAGGGGGGCTATTAACGCAGGACGAACGCGGCATGCCTACGTTTGTGAGCGCTTCAGTAATATTTGTTGTTATCAAATTGTAAGATATTTCACACTTGCAAGTGTATATAATAAAAGAAAGCTATTATTTTATTTGTAATTTTGTTTGAATTTGGCGTCTGCAAATTCATGTCACAAGATAATATTAGAAAGAGTTTGTTCAGTAATTAATTGCAAAACGTCCACCTCTTACGTTGTGTCGTGGCATTGAAATTAGAGCAACTTCATAAACGGGACGTTAGTAGAGTGCGTCCATGATAAATTATGAATTTGCTGAATTGCAGATTTGTCTTTCAGCGACATGCGGTGTCTCTGGAAGATATTGGATGCGGATAGAGGCGGCTTAGACACTCAGCTCGGCATATTCTAGTGTGAGACTCTCAATGGTGACTCATGTAGACACATAGGATGCGTTATGTAGTTGTAATGACTCCAATACTCAACCGGCCGTCATGAGAAAGGCGTGGAAGACTATACACTCCTGACACTGATCCACAGCTCAAGGACATGATACCTAGACTAGACTTTGCGGAGCGTATATAGCTCAAGAGATGACCTGAGCGAGTAGCTCGTACGAATGGTAGTGAGCGCGTAGACTGATAGTGGGCATATTTAACAACTGTGGGAGTTGTTTCTCTTCCTCTGTCAAAGCATCGCCTGTTTGCTGCTACAAACACGTTCCATCTTCTGGGATGCGCGAGGAAAGCCTACGTGTCTTTACTGAGTACATTGTATGTGCTAATTGCTGCAGCGGAGGAGTGGCGTCTTTTATTCAGCATAGAAGAGAGAGTTGATAAGTGGATTGAGCGCATGTGGAGCAGATGTAGACTATCGTTAAGTGCAGGACATTGTTCATGTCAGTGTTCGGGTCTGAGACAAGATCGGCTTCGTTAAGGTTCACGAGTGGGATGGGTCGAAAGGTAGATGTAGATAGGAGCCAAGGCGTATCAGAGATTTGGAGCCACACGGAGGATAGATCAGGTTATACTGACCTAGAGTCATAGGACGGAACCGCGTCGCTGTACGATGTAATGGTTTTGTTGGATGTTTTTATCAGCTGGACAGAGTGGAGCAGAGAGATCACACTCACAGTACATTCGAGATTTTGTCGCTATGTGGGTGTACTATGCGCATGTGTGTGTGTGATGAGCTCGAGCTGTGCTGTGGTGGTCGATGTGTCGACTGACAGTTGTGGTGATGTGTCAGATGTAAGTGTGTGCTTTTTGCTTTGGTGGAGATGTGTGTGCTGTTGGTTGTGTAGTGTGTTGGCACAGTGCGGTCGGATTGGACTAGAGAGATATGCCACCTTCTCTAGCTGTCGTAGGGTAAAAACAGCGGAGACGCGCTGGGTAGCACTGAAGGTTATCTCTGCAAAGAATAGGGCTACTTGTGAACTTGGTGGAACATGGGGAAGACGCTCTCTGGACTGCTTAGGGTACTCTGTTTGCCAGGTGTGAGAGGTTTAGAGAAATGGTCATGCTCAATAACTCTGTACAATGGACATCATCTCACGACTACTTTCGATTGTATCTGGCAGAGTCATAGAAATAAGAAAGGCTATAATGCCTACATAGCTCCATGAGAAGACAAGGTGAGCGCCCTCACGCTGTTTATTCGATACAGTTCGGGAACCTGATCCATGACTCACACATATTACTGATGTACAAGCATGCGCCTTTGTAATTGTGTCTTTCCATTGATGTGGGGTTGCTCCTGTAGCTCAAGGGACGAGTGAGTCTCACTCAAATCTACATTGGCTGTACGTAGACACAGACGCCATAGTACATAAAGTAATTTGCAGTTGACTCTTTTAGCTGATATACGTTCAGAGAGAGCAATCTCTCGGCTACAGTCCAACGATGAACCACAGGCAGGCAGCAGGAACATGGCAGATCGTAGATGTTGTCGCTGCTTTGGATTGTGTTTGCCGATTGTTTTATGTCACCTGGGCTGTGTTGTGTCTCTGCTTGTAGGCCAGATGTCGGTGGATGTGAGAGCCACTTCCTTTGGCTTGAGAGGAATGCCTAACCCCCACACACTGAACAGTGGTCTCTCAGGAGACTTGGCGTTATGTTGAGCATGATCACACGGAACTGATGGTAGCCCCGGGGTACACGGCGGCCTGTTGTCCTTGCTCTCTACAAACTTTTTTCCGATGAACACCCCTAAACAATGTGGGCAAAGGCGGATTCAAATCCCAGGAGTATCGCACTTTTTAAACATACTCATGTTGTCTCTTTTGGTAGAGTCATGTTCTCACATGCGCTACGGTACTTTCTTGTGCAGAACTATAGTCCGGTCCTCGGTCGTCGCGGTTTCGTTCCGCTGTAATGTCTTTCTCCTGTTAGAGAAGTGGATTGTTTTGTGCTGACCTCCTTTGGAGGCTGTGCGGACAGAGGCGGCAGGCGTGGGTGCAGTGCTGTCTATGGTTCCACATCCATGCGCAAAGGTAGATCTTGTGGTCGTGCTCTTTATGTTTCTGCGCTCGCTGGATGCCCACTGACACTGCTTGTCGTCTGGCACGTTTCCATAGAGCACAGGCTCTGGACTCTGTGTTGGTGTCCCGATCCCGATGCCGCAGCTGAATCAACTGTACGAGATGGACTCAGGTCGTCAGTGCGTGCTCTGCCGGGTGCTTATCTTCGGGGCGGTCGCCTGCAGAATTGCCTTCTTCACAACATTGAACCCCGGCTCGCCTCCTCGTGTCTGTAGTTTCTCTGTGTATGATCTGATAACATGGTTTGACTTGTAAGGTGCAATGTTACTGGCCAGCCACATATATTGCTGTTGACGCCTTTTTGTGCAAAGCAACTGATGAACGGCTGGACGTTGTTTTCCTTGCTACGGTGGTAGAGCCACATAGGTTGCTGGAGGAGAGAGAACAATGATATCCACAGCAACGAAACCACTCCTTTCCGATGAAGCGCCTCATATCCAGTGCTTGTTATGCGAGTTGTGGATCGCTCGTGTAGATATGTTAAGAGTGCATTGATAGGTAGTGATTTCCACAGCCTTGGTATCTCTTGCGGTCCTGTGAACTCACTCTGCGCGCTAGTCTACTCTGTTGGCTAATCTGCAGATTATCTCTTCCAACTTGATGGTGTGTACCAGGGCTGAGCTCCTTTTGTGTGCGTGAGAGGTAGCTCGAGAATGCAGTGGGTATACTATGTAGTTTGCGGGGATTCAGTTTATCTTGCCCTCATCCGGCAAAAGAGGCGAACTACTTCTGGGTTGCTCAGAGAGAATTAGTATCTGATAGCACGTCTTTTCATGTGTGGGATGCATGTGCCGTTGCAAGAGCGCTAAATTCAAGCCGTCAGTGAGATAAGAATAGCGCAGCTGTTGTGTTGATTTTAGGACAATGGACAAGGTGGAATGATACGGTTCCGAGAGATCTAAGACACCAGCTCTGTTGTTTGATTCCTCCTAGTTCAAGCGTTAAGTGTTGCCGTGTGAACTCTCTTTACATAAAGTCAGCCTGACATGGGTTGCGTCTATCAAAGGGCGACACGCACCAATAGCCAGAGCGGCTATATCCTACCGCTGGCAGTCTGTCTACTGCTTTTGACGGGTGGTATGTACTATATTTCGAAGCGGTGCGCGAATGAGAGATCTAGAGTATCTGTCTTCACGTCTACGGGCGACGTTCTGCCCGCCGAGGGCGCGGAGATGGCACCTGAACCTTCGGTTGCTCGTGCCCACGCGCACTATTCCCTCCTGTTTGCATACTTTGGGCGCTGGTCCACATGAAAGTGCTGTAATAGGATGGGCTGCCTATAGATCATGCCGGGCGCGCTGCTATACTCCAAAGACAATTCGTGCTTCTCGAGGTGTGGTAAGATCGCTCAGACGGAAAGTGTGTACCTCGAAATTTTGGAAGCGAATTTCTCTTGTGGCCGACTCGGTCTAAATATGTTCTCCTAGCAGTGGCTGGTTGGAGGTTTCTTGGTGTTCGCTTTAGTACATGGTTTTTTAGCAGAATGTGCGACGGAGCCCAATCCTCACGTTCGGGCTAGAATGGCGGGTATGTGTATTTGAAGGCCTGATTCACATTTCTCTTCTGAACAGTTGATGTTTGAGATGTGTCCTGTTTATAGCTTGCAATATCTGTGAAGCCTATATTTTTGTTGGGCTGCAATTTTCTGAGGTTGGCTCTGAACAATCATAATTATACTTAATCCGTGTCGTAGCCGCACAGGACGCAGAAGGTAACTCTGGGTCTTCGTCATTCCTGTGCGCGGCGTCTCATGCAGAGCTGCTCTGAGCTTGGGTCAGTTGTCAGTTGCTGTTTGCACTGGTTTTTTATGGCAACTGACTCTTGAAGATAATCTTCTTTTGAACGGTCATCTTGCTTGAAACTGTCTTACTCGGTCATCTGATAGACGCACTCTTTGCTCCCATCCTCGAGTGTTTAAGAATCGAGGGGCTCTGTGCGCTCTTTCTCGCTTTTGGGCTTATTATGAGCTGTTGCTGGCGGCATATATATATGGAGTTGGTCTTTTTATAATCCAAATAGGGCTATGCATCTGGTAAATCGGCCGCGAAGCCGATTTTATTAAGCCCGCTCCCCCACCTACTTCTTTACTCGCATCTACATTGAGTCACTGTTGAAATTGAATTTTCTGCCACAATTTGACACTTGTTAAGTAAGGTCAACACTATCGATCTACACCATGGGTTCCACGGTCTAGCTATATATGCGTACTTTCTTGCGTGATTGCTCTCAGCCCTTATTCCCTTCATTCCCGAAGCTGGTTAGAGCATGGCCAAGAGTGTGACAAGAGACTCTCTGCAGCAAGGCAACAGTGGTTGGCTACTGGGTGAAGTATCTTCAAATGATACCACTTTCTAAGGTATCATTTTTGATTTCTGGTTTTTCAAAACCCTTGTCTCTCTATGTTACTCACTATTATGTGTTCTATATCGCGCTTGGTGTTTTCCACTGAGTTGCCTTGATACTGTACTAATGAGCTTATTAGTTTTCTGATCAGTATGTAGAGTAAATTATGTGAATATCTCACACGTCAATAAACGCCGTGATCTGGTGACTGTGTTGTATGCTTACAACAAATCTATATGCGAACGCGCGTTCTGAGTGGATGTATAGATACACGGTCCTTTTACCTTTGAGGGCCTAGAGTTCATTATGCATCTCGCAATTGGACTCCGACATGGTGTCGGGGTGGGCTCTGGGCTCAAAGTCACCACTTGTTACTAGACTCTGGCTGGCTCGAGTGGTGTGTTAGTAGTTTAACTTATGTGATTGTGTAATCCAGCCAGTGTGTATCGGGTAGATCATTCCAACATAAGATGATTGTTTTAGTTTCCCTGCAACCTGCGTTATTCTAGATAATGACCACTTGGTCAGTGTAGTCGCATACGATTTGAATTACCTGGGCCTGAGATCTACCCTCAATCATCTCAACTCTGTCGGTGCAATTTAAACAGGTGCATTCAATCCAATTGCTGAATAGATTTGGCTTTAGAATAGAAATCGGTATGTCGTATTGTATTTTCGTTTTGACATAAATAGTTTTATCAACACAATCTCTTATCTTTGGGTATGGACTCTGTCTCGCAATAAACCTCAGATGTTACAGTAAAAACAAAAATTGCTGAAAATCTCCCTCTCGCAATGTAGAGCCATGCTGGGTCAATACTTATAGATATGGTTCTAATGTAGAACCCTTCTTGACTTCCAATAACACGTTTTTCTTGCCGCCTAATCCAACAAGAATGCAGCCAGAGGTAAACCGGGCGCGGTTTCAAAACATCTGCTCGTGAGGGATGTTAAAGGTTCTATGGTAAGCAAGCCGTCGCTTGCGGCGGTTGCTCTTTCAATCGCAGAAAAACAGGGTTTAGGATTCAGCGGAGATAGCGGAAGACGCGGTTCTTGAGTTGATCCCTCATCTCTCGCTACCCGAATATTATACGGTGACTTTTGCGGAAGCGAGGCTGGTGCTTCTTTTTCATTTAAGTGGAAGGGCATAGGACCAGTAGAAAAGTAAAAGGTGGCAGATACCCAGCAAATCTATGGTAAGTAGGTGCTACTTTTCGATATTAGATAAGAATTTTAACTGAAGACTTTACAGTTCGGCGCCTGATAATTTTTGAAGCCAGTGTCAGTCCTGCGAGGTCCACCTATTTTATTTAAAGAGCTTCGACCTGATCGGGTTTACTATTGCAGATTTTTTGCAAGTATGACCACCTCCGGGCCCAGATCAAAATCAGTTCGGAGCAGCGTGGCTTGAGTCATGGGGATGTGGCTTCAAATCAGTTCTTTGTTTTACTCTTTGGCCGCTCGTTTTTCTTTTTTACGGAGCAGTTGTGATATTTCTAGTTTCTGTATCTGGTTCATCGTTCTTGTTGATATTGTCCGATACAGCCAATGTGTTACAGGTGTACGCTAAGATCGCAAACGTGAGTGTTATGAGACTTTACAGAACGAGTGTTATTGTTTCAGAGTGTGCCGATGTCAGCTATCCCACTACGTCTTATCTTACTACCCTTTCATATTTAAATACAATAGTATATGTTGCCATGTGCAAAATTATTTGATGAATGTAAATATCGTAAATTGCAGTGCTAAGCAACTAACTTCTGCAATAGAAATGATACAGTGATATCGACATTCTAGCTCCTCCTACCGGGTGGCAGACCTCATGAAGATATCCATTCTATCACAAAGGAGTCACTATGCCCCAAATGGTACAGCTCTGTAGAAAAGTAACTTAAATTTTAACGAGATTCTCGAGAGGTTGGGTTTTTAATCTCGCTGTGTTTTGATGCTGGGCGTATATGACCTAGCGAGCTAGGTCCTTTTTGAATATGTAATCCATTCGTTATATTCAGGAGGCATTGTGTGTAAGTTGATCATAGGATTTCCAGATAGTTTATGTTTCTTGGACACCAAGCCTGATGTGAGCGAATTGACATGTGTTCTCGCTTGTTTAACGAGTTTTGTGTGTGACGGAAACAGTACTGGATGTAGTGGTTGAGTAAACTTGTAAATGTTTCTTTATAGTATTCTTCTTACCACGTCTTTGTAAATAAATGTATTAACTGGATATTAGCACTTACTCTCATGACTGTGCCAAAAATTAACCTATATCTGAAAGCTTCGCTCTATATAGAGCTGACCCAACCTGACGCCGTTTATGTCACCTTTATGCCAGTCGCTGGATCTGGGTTTTTAACCCGCACCGCGATGTTTAGGATACGTTGTACAGTCTCATGGTTTGGACTTTATATTAAATAGACAAGGGGTTTCGTGATAAAAGTTTTGTATTTTACACTCGTTGATAATTATTCTAATAAAGTTGGATTTTGGTATACCCCATTACCAATATCTGTCAGTATAGCGCACGCTCGCAGTGAATAAGTAGTGTGTGCTCATGTTTTTATACGCTGAGCCGTCTACTAAAAACAACATTGAGGAACACTCTTCCTATAGGTTGAGGTTGTCAGCCGTCCTTTCTGAACTCACTTTTCTTGCTCTTCTGCAACTTTCGGCCTTCTGCACCGCTGCAGTATGGCGAACATACACACAGTCCATGTCTCAAGGAGTAGCTGAAAGGCACATAAAAAATGCCTTCTTGAACCGGTCTCCTTCCACTTCTATCTTCGTGACTTTGAGTGGATTTATATCAGGTGCAATAATAAGCTGGATGCATAGCTTTTTCACCCTGGTTCAGCCGATCGGCTTGATAATGGAAAGAATTGTGTGTGGTCTTTGAAGTCAGCAGTCTCTCTGTTGCGTGTCGGTGGTGCTGTGTGTCGTGGGTTGTGTGTGGTGGGGTTGTGTGTGTGTGGGTGGTTCGTGCTGTGTGTTCCTTCAAAGCAGCAGGCGGGACTTTATTGTGTTGTGACCACCATCCCCCATTTTTGATATTAATTTTTTTTTTTCCACCCCACCTTGCAAAGAAGTTGCATGTAATCAACGGCCATGTTCACATTTTTAATTGGGGCTATGACAGTCTATTACAAATCGTCTGACAGTACTTTTGACAGTATTTCAATCCTGAAGGAAGGTATGGTTTTTTTGAAGTTGACTTGAATATTGCATCAGAAATCGTTCTTCATTCGGGGCCAAGTTCAGAGAAGATCATCATTACGAACAAAAGGTTTCGTATGAGTAGTTTCAGTGTAGGGAAAAGAACATCATCATTGGATGTTCTCTTTTCCCCCCCAGTCCTGTATTTCCGTGACTGTCTTGGTCCCCTGCTCTTGTTTCTATGAAAGGTTTTTCTTGCGATGTTCTCCAGAGGTCTCTACTCTCTCTCAGTCGATGGGTTCCAGAATATTACCTTCTTGTGCTTAACATGTCAAAAGATAGAACGTACCATTTGTAGGGTATCAAAACGACAAAGCACCGGGGCCTAAAAACTAAGATTATGAGTTACAACCTCCCGTGGACATCGACTCTCAAGGTGCTATCTTAAGTGATAGCAAATAGTAACGAGGTGGTAGAATATTGTTGCTTCTTTTTCTAGAGATGTGTCTCTCGCGACCCCCCATTCTCTTCTATTCCAAGTAGCATTCAATAGTTTGAGCCCACGCGCGCACGACCAAAGTCTGAAGGTTTCGCTATTGTACGGCGCGATTAGAGTGTTTGTGCTCTTTTGGGAGATGAAAGGCATAGCTCACCTAGATGTTTCCTGTCGGCGCTCTCTAACGCGCCTATGTGTGAGAAGTTTCGGGTCGCGGGGTGAAGATGCCGCAGGTGTAGCGAATTTACGATATCTAGCTTCTGGTAGGGCGAAGTAGAAGGAACTTTGCTGAGAGGGACGGTGTAGAGTTGCGTTTGCTGTGCCTAGCAAGATCACGCAGATCTTTGCTTGAGCTAAGGAAGTGGCCTAGCGTGCAGGGACAAGCAGCTCGAGCAACTCCGCCACAGAAAACACGACGATCACTATAACCCTCCCTAGTAGTGGTCAATGGACTAGGCTTTAGCAAACGCTCGCTCACATCATGGCTGCGGTAAGTTACGTTGTGTGGGGAAATCTCGCACTGTTGATAAATCCATGACAGCTAGTTTGGTGTGTGTGTTGTAGGATGGATGCAGCCTGCTGAAGGATGGTATGTCATGTACATGTATTTTCTCATACCTCGTTCTAGCATAGGTGAAGATGAGAGCTAGTTTACAAGATGTCAGAGTTGCTCCACTATGAAGGAACTCATTCTTGCTATATTTATTATGCGATGCTAAACATACAAGCACACGTCTGTATCTTGGTGTTTGTGTTTGTAACATCATACTCGTGTGTACGTATGTAAGTTGTTTGTATGTGTGTGTTCCTTAGTGGTTTGGTGTTTGCTGTCTCTCTGTTCTGATTTCGATTTCGCACCTAATATGGTGATGCACTGTCTGTCTGGATTGGATGCAGTAGTTGTTGTGTGTACATTTATGTTGGATTGTGTGGTTTCATGTGTATTGTCTGTAATTGGTAGTGCGCACTGTGCCGGTGTTTGTAGGATGATCGGGAAGTTGTTGAAAATCGTCTCTTTGAGGATAGCACTCACGCTGGCACAGCAAGTCTTCATGTGTTAACCCGGGTGCGACTCTGATCGCAGTTGGCTTTCGCGTGTCTCTAATGGGCATCTGTGAAGGAGGCGTTACAGTTTTCATTGCTCCGGCTTGTCTTCGGACCAGCACGCATCGTCTATCCACTCGCTCGTGCACGCGACCTGCGGCAGAGAGAAGTGGTCGGATCCTCATGGGTGAGGGGGTCATATAACCGATAATTGACGGTGTAGCATCCACGCATAATTAGTCACACCACAATCTCGAACAACTTTCTACTTACTCTCACACAACTATATTCTGAAACACGTATAGACAGGAATAGCCAAAAGAGAGATATTCCGCTAGACGACGTCAGAATGAGCACTGAAGGGATAGAAGCTGACAGTAGGAGTAGAGCGAGGATCATCGGATAGCTGGTAGCCATATTCACATTGCTTAGTTGAAGTTGTGTTTTGTTTATTGCGAGTATTGGCTCGCTAGAGTTTGGGTCAGTGCATGATGTTGGACAGGAAGGCTTTGATTGTCACTGGCTGTTAGGGCCTTCTCGAGAGGTTTAATAGTATGTTTGCTAAATTAAATGTATAATTCTCAGCTAAACAGATATAAATGTTCTATAGCGCTTGATGGATAATTCTACATGGAAAGCCCAGGGTGTGTTGACCCAACTAATTTTGGACTCTGAGCACATTCTAGTCTGTTCCTGTTTGTCGCAATGTTATATGTGGTTCATCATTATTTGTCACAATCAGATGTACGTAGGGTTGTTTCATGTAGGTAGAGTTTCAAGTGTCGGTGACAATTTTTTCGTTCAATTTTCTAAAAACTGTGAACGCTCTTTTATGAATGCTTAAAATTGAATGCTTATCTGTTGTGGTTAAATGATGACACTGCTTCTGCTTTAATTTGATCAAAAGTCGCTAAATGGGAATATGTCTCCTTGTAGTGAAGATTTTGAGGGCTGTTTCTGGTTAAGAAAACTTGTAGCAAATGATGCCATCCAGAGCGCTGTAACCAATTATGTCAGGTCACACACAACAGTGCACTAAACTTGCTGTGAAATAGACCACAGTATATACTGTACATAGAAAAGTTGTAAGTCCTCTCTGGCTTATGTAAGCTGAAACACCTTTTCAAATAAACATGAATCTTGGAAGAGACTTTCTTTCGCATTTATTACAGAACGGCTGTTACAATTTCTATAACATTCTGATGTTGGCCCTTTCTACACATACCCCAGTTATAGACTGATTGTTCCACCTACTGTTTTCCTGACACATTGTCACTGACCACAACCAAAACTACAATTCATTTCTTTAAAGTTTTATGGACGTCAAAATATAATTCCTCAACACACAGATTTGTTTTCATCCTTGTAAAACTGTTTTTAATGGTTTAACTTGTTTGGTGTGCATTGTGCAATTGTAGATCTTAGGCTGAGAATAAGTTGGTGTAAGAATGCTGACGGCCTTCCTCTCAGGATGGGGAGTCAATGATTGAGGTGAACTACACTTCAGATGAGAAGGGTTTCGAACAACACAAGATCGAGGAAGGACATTTATTAGAAATAGAATATGAATAGCTATTCATGCTAAACCTGTGAATATACTTTTTAGTTGAATGATAGATTTGCATTATTGTCTGTGTTGACAAACATTGTGACAACATGGTGAAATAACATTTCCATTTAAACTTTTTTTGGGGCTTTCAGTTGAAGATCATTGATTGAACATTATTTGCTTTATTTTTTTTGTCCAGGGTATTTGAAATCTAATATCGAGAACGCGCATCAGCAAACACCCAACAAATACAGTAGCAATGAGTTTTGAAAGCTTCAACGCAAGTGCAAGTTATGAGACAACTTCCAACCCTAAAGTGAAAAGACAATTTTGCGCATCATAGTGGAGTGGTTATGAAGAAATATATACAATCGGAACCAAAGACTCCATCTGGTCACCACCTTATCTACCACAGCAACCAGTGATCCAAAGTACTCCAGTCCAAAAGTCCTCGGGAGGGGAGGGTGAAACTGCTGCGGCTCAGCAGCCCAGTCACCCATTAAGGGTGATACAGTTCTCAATCACTTCTGGTTTCTGTGGGATCGTTCCGTCAGCGCTCAACATGTTCTCCCTAGAACCCTCCCTTTCTGAAGCGGATCCAACACGTGTCTTA
>NW_019947551.1:21463-23090 GCF_002910315.2 Salvelinus sp. IW2-2015
TTACAGTAAAACAAACAATTCTGAAAATCTCCCTGCAATAGAGCATGCTGGGAAATATTATATATGGTTCTATGTAGAACCCTTCTTGACTTCCAAATAACCTTTCTTGCCTTCCAAAGAATCATCAAAGAACCCTTTCTTACAAAAACTCTTCTTAGGATGTTAAAGGTTCTAGGTAGAACCCTTTGCCTTGTCTTCCAAAAAGGGTTATTCTGATCAAAACGGTTCTTGGTTGAATCCTATCCCTCCGCAAATTACCTATTTGGAACCCTTTTTTTCTTTAGGAAGTAAAAGTAAAAAGTAAAGTGCAGATACCACCAAAAATTACTTAAGTAGTACTTTAAAGTAAATTTACCTAAGAACTTTACAGTTGGGTTATTTTGACCCAGTCAGTTGGGTCACTTATTTAGGTTGATGATGGGTTATTGCACTATGACCCACCGGGCCAGATCAAAACACTGGAGGCGTGGCTTAGTATGGGGTGTGGCTTTCAAATAGTTGTTTTTGGCCGCCCTTGAGAGTAAATGTCATTCTGGTTCATGTTCTGTTGTATTGTCATAACATGTTAAGGTTCAGCACTGAAACTTGTAGCTTTTATGAGACTTACAGAAGAGTATGTGTTCAGGTGCCGATGCATATCCCAACGTTACTACTTTAATATTAAATACAAATATATAATGTGCAAAAATATTGAAGAAGAAATTTAAATTGCAGTGTACAAACTTAACATGATTGACAGGAATGACATTTACTCTCACGGGTGGACAAAAATATCTATCACAAAGCCATGCCCCCAAATGGCTACACATCCTGAAAATAACTTAATTTAACCATCAGTTGGGTTTTAATTCATTTTTATGCTGGGTTGACCTAGCAGCTAGGTCTTTTTTAATGTAATCCATTCGTTATTATTCAGGAGGCATGGCTTATTAAGGACATGGCTTTCAGATAGTTATTTTTGGCCACCAGTGAGAGAAATTACATTCCTGTTAAGTTTGTTTACTGTTAGTAAACAGTACTGTTAGTTTGAGAAACTAAATGTTTCTTTAATATTTTTACACATTTTACAATAAATGTATTAACTGGAATTACATTTACTCTCATGACTGGCCAAAAATAACTATCTGAAAGCTTCGCCTCTAACTAAGTGACCCAACTAGCGTTTTGTCCACCATTTATGCAGCGCTGGATTGTTTTTAACCCAGCATGTTTTAGAGTGTACAGTCTCATGGTTTGGACTTTATATTAAATAACAAGGGTTCTGATAAAAGTTTTTATTTACACTGTGACATAATATTATAGGATCTGGATACCCTACATACTGTATAAGCAGCACGCTCGAAAAAGTAGTCATTGTATGTTTCTTATACGCTGAGCTATAAAAAACATTAGGAACACCTTCCTAATATTGAGTTGCACCCCTTTCTATATATTTTGTCTTGCCCTTTCACCCTCTGAATGGCACACATACACAATCCATGTCTCAAGTATCTCAAGGCATAAAAATCCTTCTTGAACCGGTCTCCTCCACTTCATCTACACTGATTGAAGTGGATTTAACAGGTGACATCAATAAGGGATCATAGCTTTCACCTGGTCAGTCGATGTAATGGAAAGAATGTGTGTT
>NW_019947552.1:0-9328 GCF_002910315.2 Salvelinus sp. IW2-2015
AGAGAGATTTGAGGGAGAGGAGGATGACACGCTGAAAGGAGGACAGAGCAAGGTAAAGAGAGGTGTTGAGGGAGAGGAGGATGACATGCTGAAGAGGGACAGAGCAAGGTAAAGAGAGGTGTTGAGGGAGAGGAGGATGACACGCTGAAAGGAGGACAGAGCAAGGTAAAGAGAGGTGTTGAGGGAGAGGAGGATGACACACTGAAAGGAGGACAGAGCAAGGTAAAGAGAGGTGTTGAGGGAGAGGAGGAAGACACGCTGAAAGGAGGACAGAGCAAGGTAAAGAGAGGTGTTGAGGGAGAGGAGGATGACACGCTGAAAGGAGGACAGAGCAAGGTAAAGAGAGGTGTTGAGGGAGAGGAGGATGACACGCTGAAAGGAGGACAGAGCAAGGTAAAGAGAGGTGTTGAGAGAGAGGAGGATGACACGCTGAAAGGAGACAGAGCAAGGTAAAGAGAGGTGTTGAGAGAGAGGAGGATGACACACTGAAAGGAGGACAGAGCAAGGTAAAGAGAGGTGTTGAGAGAGAGGAGGATGACCACGCTGAAAGGAGGACAGAGCAAGTAAAGAGAGGTGTTGAGGGAGAGGAGGATGACACGCTGAAAGGAGGACAGAGCAAGGTAAAGAGAGGTGTTGAGGGAGAGGAGGATGACACACTGAAAGGAGGACCACACACACACACACACACACACACACACACACACACACACACACACACACACACACACACACACCACACACACACACACACCACACACCACACACACACACACACACAACACACACACACACACACACACACACACACTACTATTAATCTAAATTCATTTATTGAGACCAGTTACCTCTCCTCACTATAAGAAACAGAACATTGATCCAGCAACACATGCATAATGAACCTCCATGGAATCACCACACCTCTCTACAGTCTCTCTCTTTCCCCTTCTCTCCATCCTCAGCCCTATCCTCTCTTTGTCATCCGGGGATGATTGGAGGACATGATGAAGAAAGAGTGAGAGAGAAAGAAGAGTGAGAAAGATGAACGATGCAGAGTCTGTAACCATCACTCAATGAAGATGGGCACGACCACCTCTAGCTCTTTATCACAACCATCCATCCCCTCTTTTCTCCTGTCATCTTCCTCTCTCACCCCACTGACTTCCTACTTCCTGTCCAGCTATTATAAAGACAGTACAGTATGAAGATAGACAGGAACTGCTTCTCTAATAGAAATCCCCATCACATTTGTAGGCGATGTCATGGCAACGTTAGCTAGCTGAGCTCATGCACAGAAACACGTCATCGGGTCTAACAGTGGTCTGGCGTTGAACCACACATGTGTAGGCTGTCAAATCAAAGGCACTAATAAGATAGAACGTTTTTAGGACGGAAATGAATGTGTCAGTTTGTCACTTCCATGAGGTTGGGAGTAGTAACATGTTAACTACTTTAGACATTTGATCAAATCTAGGTTGTGCCTTCAGATTACCAGAAGATCAACAACTAAGGAAGAATCTTTCACTTTTCTCATTGACTTCTCAAACCCCAAACCCCGACCTGGTCTGCTTGGTCTGTTTCTCAAGCATACCTGGAAGTCTCATGATCTTGCACCTCTGGGATTAGAAACTTCTTTGACTCCCTCTTCTACAAATGAATAAATAGTATCTTTCCCTCCTCTCTCTCGTGCTCTCTCTCTCTCTATCGGATAGATTAATCTTACACACTCCACCTCCCCTGTCTCATCTCAGTAGCATTTACTGGGCTAATTAATCAGGGCAGAGGGCTGAGAACACACACACACACACACACACACACACACACACAACACACACACACACACACACACACACACACACCACACACACACACACACACACACACACACCACACACACACACACACACACACACACACACACACACACACACACACACACACACACAAAGTGAAAGCACACACACGTGCACGCACGCACACACATACACCCTGCTTGGTTAGTGTGGGTTTCCAGATCCTCTTGTTTGACACAATGTGGGAGGTCTCTCTCTGACCTCGTTAGTGGGACTGTATGAAAGCCAGCACCTCAGTTAATTATGTGTGGTGAGTGTGTGTGTGTGTGTGTGTGTGTGTGTGTGTGTGTGTGTGTGTGTGTGTGTGTGTGTGTGTGTGTGGTGTGTGTGTGTGTGTGTGTGTTGTGTGTGTGTGTGTGTGTTGTGGGTGTGTGTGTGTGTGTGTGTGTGTGTGTGTGTGTGTGTGTGTGTGGTATTAGCTGGCACTCTGCTGTCCTCAGGGAGATGTGAGTAAGACTGTCAAAGGCTTAACTCATCTGTTGACCCTCTTTATTCATAGCAAGTCTCACTATTAGGACCAAAGACAAACACACACACACACACTGCTGTGCGTTCTGTTCTGTGTAAGGGTGTAAAGTGGAGTCGTGATGTGTAAACAGGAAGTGCCAGTTGTCATGGCGCACTGGCCATTGGGATTGTCATGATGATCACAGGGGAATGCCTTGTTGACAGACACGCTGTTGGGAATGTGAGTGAGCTTGTGTGTGTATGTGTGTGGGTGTGTGTGTGGTGTGTGTGTGGTGTGTGTGTGTGTGTGTGTGTGTGTGTGTGTGGTGTGTGTGTGTGTGTGTGTGTGTGTGTGTGTGTGTTGTGTGTGTGTGTGTGTGTGTGTGTGTGTGTGTGTGTGTGTGTGTGTGTGTGTGTGTGTTGTGTGTGTGTGTGTGTGTGTGTGTGTGGAGACATGAAGGATAAATAATTTTTGGCCTGATTCCGTTTAGTTTTTTCACAAACTCAGTTCTCAGTTTAGTTTTTCCAGATTTAAGTTTTTCCCATTATTTTCAGGTTTTCACTCTCAAATCACACTTTTCCAATAGAAAAACAACCAAATTGGATAGTCCACAACAATGATTGAACTACACTAGGGACGCTTTTAAGGCCTGGAAAGATATTCCTGCATGTACATGTTGGTGTGTACTTAACATTTCATTTAGATGCTGCACACCAGCCAGTGACCGCTGTTAGGTTAGTGATGGTTCTAGTGCTCATGTGATTGTAAGTTTAAAACAACGGACACTGGATTGATGCAAATCATCCTGATATCATTTTGCCAGGCGTTTGGGAACAGGAAGGACTAACATTTAACATTTCACTGAGAAAGTTTCTGGGAAGTATTTTTTATCTCTACCAGAAAAAGTTTGTCATTAGCATTATCGTATACGGCGACGCAAAGTGTTGACACACACACACACACAACACACACACACACACACACACACACACACACACACACACACACACACACACACACACACACACACACACACACACACACACACACACACACACACACACACACACACACACACACACACACACACACACACACACAGACTGTGCCGTTTCTGAAAGTTGCAGGAAAATACAATTCACTGATGCTTTTGTTAATGTCTTGTGATTAACTTGGGCAAATTAATGACTTTTCTAAATAGTTAAATTCATTTAGTTAATTTCCTACTAAGTTCCGTTTTAATGTCTGGATTCCGTGATTCCGTCCGTGTTCCCCGCAACGTAGATTTTATAGGGCCCTACATTTAATTGTCTGGATTGTGTACGAGCGAGAGACACTAAAGCACCAGGGAGAAACCAACAGAATCAACATCAGACCAATGTTAGACCAACGCCACAGCAACCTAAGACCAACATTGGCCCAACCTCACAGGAGAAACCAGAGAGGATTGGGATGACCAGCAGCACCGTGCTGAGATCAATGGCATCACTCATCTCTTATCTCCAGCTCTTCTCCATCTCCACTCGTCTGCCCCCTCCTCCATCTGCCAGCCCAGACGGAGCACAGACGCACACGAGACGGACTCCAGGGTTGTGTCATGCTGAAATGAGTCCCCCTCCACTCGCCCTCTCCTCTCCAGCTAATTCACACTTAGTAACAGGTTCGGAGCACTACACAGCAACACTGTCACGCTCTCACACTCTACGCACCAACCACTCTGTCATACCTTGATGGTTAAGCTGCCAGTTGGGCTGGCGCTCTGATTGGATATGTCCTTGCAGTGGACCAGTAGAGAGTTATCATTGTTGGAACAGGACTCCACAGCCCATAGAAGAGGACACTGTGACAAATATGGTTAGCAGAGAGGAGCAAATACCGGCTGAGCTCTGCATTATAGGATCCATAATGAGGAGAGGGTGTGTGTGGTGTGTTCTTTGATATGAGGAGAGGGTGTGTGTGTGTGTGTGTGTCCTTTGATATGAGGAGAGTGTGTGTGTGTGTGTTCTTTGATATGAGGGAGGGTGTGTGTGTGTGTGTGTGTGTGCGTGCGTGCGTGCGTGCGTGCGTGTGTGTGTGTGTGTTCTTTGATATGAGGAGAGGTTGAGTGTGTGTGTGTGTGTTCTTTGATGTCCTGTCCCATACCGGCAAACCAGTAGGCGTTAAGAGGTAGCGTGTGTGTTACCAAAGACCATGTTCACAACTTTGCTGTACTACACACTAATCACACAAGCACACAGTCACAGACATTCAATGCTGCAATAAACCCTGAGTGGTGTGGGAACACGCCTCCCCTTGAGGTGAATTAATGGAGTGTTCCACTGACCTCTAACCCTGACCTAACCCCTTTCACCGCTCTACTGACAAAAACTAAAAGAAAGATAATCAGGTCTTCTTCCTCACACACACATACAGAATCACACACACACACACACACACAAGCACACAGACACACACAAACACACACAGCTGCCCCCACCGCTCCACACACACACAGATAAATAGGATCCATCTGGAATTATAGAGAGGGGAGGTTATTGATGCTGGCTCTCAGAAAGCCAAGGTCTTGGCCATGAATCCCCAGCCTCCACTGGCCCCATACATTAGAGAGGAGAGATAAGGAATGAAGGATGGCCTGGATTACACACACAGGAACACAACAAACTACCCCACCCTACCTCAGCCATCAACCTAGGCCTGGGGGTGTGCAGGCTTGGATGAGCAGAAGCTGTGTGTGTGTGTGTTTTGTGTGGTTGTTGTGTGTGTGTGTGTGTGTGTGTGTGTGTGTGTGTGTGTGTGTGTGTGTGTTGTGTGTGTGTGTGTGTGGTGTGTGGTGTGTGTGTTGTGTGTGTGTGTGTGTGTGTGTGTGTTGTGTGGTGTGTGTGTGTGTGTGGTGTGTGTGGTGTGTGTGTGGTGGTGGTGGTGGTGGTGGTGGTGGTGGGGGTTGGTGGAAAGATAGAGGGTAGTGGTGGCCTGGAGAGAGATTAGAGGCAGGAAATGAGAAAGGAGAATTAAATCAACAGAGAGGAGAGGAGAAATAGAGTGACAGTCTGCACTGTGTTCCCATGGTTATACTCAGCCACTCAACAGTTAAAAAGCTCTTTACTGTACCTGTCATCCATACACACTACCCCAAGCTGGGAGACACTGAGATCACCATTGCCAGGTCACCATTGCCAGATCGCCATTGCCAGATCACCATTGCCAGATCACCATTGCCAGATCACCATTGCCAGATCACCATTGCCAGATCGCCATTGCCAGATCACCATTGCCAGATAACCATTGCCAGATCACCATTGCCAGATCACCATTGCCAGATCGCCATTGCATTTAAAGTATTTGTTTTCTTATTGGACTCTTTGTTGATGTTTCTATTAAACTATTTCCACAACCAGGTAGAACAGTAAATCATTTCACCATCAATCATCCTTCACACCATTAACTGCCCTGACCTCTCACCCCTGACCCTAAGGTCACCCTCCTTGGGGTCGCTATCCCCTCTGTCTGATTACAGCCCAGGGGTCTGGCCGTCAGTCCGCCTGTGGCCTGGGGGTCATGTTATGGCATACATTGTCCAACAAAATGCAGGTTCCTTCTCGACAACGCAACAACAATAATAAATAATACACATTAAGAATATGAATATAAAGCAAATGGCTCAGAGGAATATAATTAACATTAGACCATAAGTATAATACAGTAAAGGGCCTTGCGGTCTTGGACGGAGCATTTCCCATACCAGGCCGTGACGCAACCGGTCAGGACGCTCTCGATGGTGCAGCGTTAGTATTTGGAGAGGACCCTAAGCAGCATGCCACATTTCTTCAGCCTCCTAAGGAAGTAGAGACGCTGTTGCACCCTCTTGACAAGAGTGGTGGTGTTGTTGATCCATGACAAGTCCTCTGTGATGTGGATGCTGAGGAACTTAAAACTAGTGACTCTCTCTATTATAGTCCCGTTGATGTGGATCAGGGCATGTTCCCTCCTCTGCTTCCTGAAATCAACAATCAACTCCTTTATTTTGCTGACATTGAGGAAGAGGTTGTTGTCCTGACACCACAATGCCAGTTCACTTACCTCCTCCCTATAGGCTGACTCGTCATTGTTAGTGATCAGGCCTACAACTGTGGTGTCATTAACAAACTTGATGATGGAGTTGGTGTTGTGCTTAGCCACCAGTCCTGGGTGAACAGGTAGTACAGCAGAGGGCTGAGGACACATCCCTGGGGGGTCACTGTGTTAAGAGTCAGTGGTGGAGGAGGTGTTGTTGCCAATCCTCACAGCCTGTGGTCTGCCCGTCAGGAAGTCCAGGATCTAGTTGCAGAGGGTGGTGTCCAGACAGGCTATAACAGCCTACGACCCCTGGCGCCATGACAACCCAGCGGAAGGCTGAACAAGCAGGACTCCATGGCAACCCCAGAAGGTTCTAGGATGCCTGAGGACAAATCAACAGGAATGGAGACAGAGTGTACAATAGTTGGGAGAGACACACTAACAAGTACACACTCACCCTGACCTGGCCTCCAGGGCATTGACAACACTTCTACTGTTCTCAGTGTATCTGGTTGGATGATAAAGAAATGCTCAAGTGAAGTGAGTCATTCTGTAGCCACAACACACACACAACACACACACACACACACCACACACACACACACACACACACACAACACAACACACACACACACACACACACACACACACACACACACACACACAACACACACCACACACACACACACAAGCTATGCACAATAGAAATGCTTCACAAAAGAGACAGTGTGCATTCCCTGTGTGTGTGTGTGTGTGTGTGTGGTTGTGTGTGTGTGTGTTGTGTGGTGTGTGTGTGTGTGTGTGTGTGTGTGTGTGTGTGTGTGTGTGTGTGTGTGTGTGTGTTGTGTGTGGTGTGTGTGTGGTGTGTGTGTGTGTGTGGTGTTGTTGTGTGGTGTGTGGTGTGTGTGTGTGTGTGTTGTGTGGTGTGTGTGTCTGTGTGTCTGTGTGTCAGGGTATAGGAGAGTCAATGTCTCTCTATATATTCATGTTTGATGTACTCTTATGTATATGCTGCAAATATTTTTTCGAAGCATATGAAAACTTCGCTTAATGACTTCGATGATCAGTTAGTAGAAGAATTTATGCTGTGATGAAGTTCATTACAGTCGGAAGTCTGTCACATATTTAACACTTTTCGTATATTTATTTACACTATTGTCACAGAGAAATATAAATCTCGACTACTCTCTATACCGAGTAAACAAGCTCTATGAGCAACTGCAGGTGTGAAATAATATCTCTAGGAGATAATCATACTTTTCAATCTCAAAAATCATAAGCTCCTATATATCATGTCCAGTAATAATAGAGCAAATAGGCTGTCTGAAAGTGACACATGATCCGCCTGAAAGTCCTGTATGTCGCGATAAAACATAGAACTTCTAAATACATTGTTGTAAATTGAATATGCGCAGAGAAGTAAAATACACACTATTGTTGGATCACTCTATAAACACATTCTTCTTAATCATAGTATAGATAGAACAGAAATAAGACAATCATTTTCTCCAAGAACTAATAAAGACTCACTCGCAAATTCTGAGAGTTTGTGAATTGACACTCTGTATAAAACGGATAGAGAACTAGGGAGTATGAGTCAGTTAACATTAGTGGGTTGACACCACCCAGCGATTGTTAAGTTGATGGGATTTGTATGTATAGATCTTCTGAGTGGATCGACAAGATATTCGAGCGAGCACTCAAGACACTATCTTGAGATTGGAGACTCAATGACCTAGTTAAAATATACTCATTTTCCTCACTCAAAATGTCTCATTAGTCTCAGGAAAGTTCAACTAGATGTCGCATAGTTCCAGAAACAACTGACACTTATTATATACTCCACTCTGAAGCTCGAAAGAAGCACTTCTATATAGTCTAGTATGTGTAATTTGACTAGAGAGTAATGAAATGAACACTTCTAAAATCATGCCTATTAGATACAAATAATGACTACCAAAATCATGTCAGAGATATATTACACAGAAATGATGTCTGAGTCACGTTATTTAATGTACCAATGACTAGATGTATCTAATATTCAATGATGTGTGTATATTGCATCTCTCTTGCTAACAGAGCTGAAAAATCTTATTATCGGAGCAGTAGCTAGGAGGAGAGACAGATGCGATGTTAGATTTGAAGGAACAGTCTCGTGGTGACAGTATATTATCACCAGCAATGTCTAGCACTTCCATCAATTGTAAATTACGCAAGTACACATTTATGTTAATCTGTATTCCATAATGCACTATCACTTACCAATAAATCACAGAGCTCTAAGATATCATCGTAATGCCAGCAAATCACGTGCAAAAATAAATATTGTTCTTTCTCCATAAAACAAGATGGCTCTAAAATCTATTGTTGATAAACACAGAGAGAAACACTATGGTACGCTCGTAAGACTCCTAGAGAGCAATCAGCAACTTGTATGTTAGATAAGAGAGACACGCATGCAACAACTAAGAGTATGTCTCTAGTTCCTCTCTCCATTAAACATAAGCTCCATAAACTCAAAGTGATATCATGACACTATACTTACTCTGTTAAGAAACTTATCTACTTACATGCAGAGTGAGTCTTCATGTTCAACGCTAATCTGAATGTATTCTCCCTAGGTAAACGACTTCGCTGGTATCATGAAATTTTCTCTCAGATCTCTACAGAATTCCCGCAACGATACGAATCTTACTAAAACGAATATTACAGAAAGATCAAACTTTCAATTCACTATACAACTCATCAGCACATCTAAATCTTATTAATTGTGAAATAACTAAGAATATATAAAAACACTCATATCTACATTACAACACATCAAAATTCACTATTCTCTTTAATCCATTCATGTGTTATCAGGCGTTGAGAGATACATAAGCTCAATCTTTTGTCTCTATAACAGCGAAAGACTCACGACCTAGTCTGATTAGAACTGGATAATATAAGAAGATACAAGCTATGGAGAATAATGATA
>NW_019947552.1:14799-16834 GCF_002910315.2 Salvelinus sp. IW2-2015
ATGAATTTGAATTTGAATTGTTGGAGATAATATTTAATAGGGAAATTAATTATTGGAAGTGAGAGGAATTGAATTATCTCTGAATTTAAAGAATGATCTGGAATTTGAATTGAATTAAACGGAAATACAGGGAGAGATAATTAAATTAGTGGAATGAACCCCAACCCTGATGTGTGTGTTTGTATGTATGTTCTTTGTGAATGACAGTATAGAGGGACAAGACATCCTTAGTTGGCAGCTGTTCTCTCCATTCTACAGTGTCTTTTCCAGGAGCTACAGCTGCCTGTTCCATCCTGTACAAAACACTGGTGAGAAAGCATTTATGTCTGATTGTGCTGGTTGATGACTTCTTAACATGTGTGTATGCATATGAATACAGATTAACATAAATGTGTCTGTAATGTAAATGTACATGCTGTTATTTTTAAAACGAGTTTTCAGCTTGAATCTTTTCCTTTCGGGCTGTGCTTGTCTTGTCCATGATTGTCCACACAAACCATTTAACACGCACACACGCACACACACACCTGATAGGACCCAGTTCCTTCATTATTTAATCAGAAGCACTCTTAGCAGAGGTTGAATTATTGAGTGAGTGCATGTTCACACAATCCCTCACTGACAGGTAGTACAAGGCTTTTATGAGAATCCACTACTCCCACACAAACCAGAGACATGCAACAAACTGAACACACTCCCTACTCTCTTACCCCTCCACTCACTCACTCACACCCACACACCTGCAAGTGTGCACGCACGCACGCACACACGCACGCACACATACACACACACACACACACACACTCATCAGTCCTAAACCTGTCCTTCATGGTGTGGTTCTAGTGAAGCTTCCTCACCTATATCTATCTGTCTAAAACATTCAAGGAGAGAGAGGGGAAGTGATGTCTTATATTTTGGATATGGAAGAAAGCTCTCCCAGCAAACCAGGAACATTCCCAGGACATTAGCTAAGATACCTACTCATTTCTAGTTAGGGTTTTATCTAACATTAGGATGATAACATCCCAAAAACATTCAAATAATGTTTTTGATAAGAAAAATGAAACATCAATGAAATGTTCTCCTAACATTCACTAAAATGTTGTGCACAACACCTGTAACAGTCACCACAGAACAGTCCACTGAGGTTCTTATGAGGTTTCAAGGTAAAGTAATAACTAAATGTCTTCTGGGAACGTTCTCGCAACATCAGGCGAATGGACATCAGCACAACTGTTGTGGTATTATAACTTTTGAGACAACATAATTAATGTTCTGGGAACGTTCACAGAACCAATTTTGATTTTCTGGGCTGGTTTTATAATGGAGGTAGAAAAAGCAACTGCTTCTCATCCTCTGGCTTGAATGAAGATAGGGTAGCCAGCGGCCATTTTGAAGTCCCTCCATTGACTGATGGTCCTTGCTATCCAGAATCCTTGGGACGCCCCTACCCCATCGAAGTTGACATTTCAAATGGTTACGGTTAGGGTTAGGTAAGGGTAATGGTTATGGTTAGGGTAAGATTAGGGGTTAAGGTTAGGGTTAGGGTAGGGATGTCCCAATGATCCTGATTATCACTAACCCTTGGCTGGAGTTGACAGACAGACAGACAGACAGACAGACAGACAGACAGACAGACAGACAGACAGACAGACAGACAGACAGACAGACAGACGCTCATAGACATCAGAGAGGGGCCAAAGCCAGCCTCCAACCCCAATGTCCCTGAGTGGGGTGGCTGCTACTGCGGCTGGGACTAGCCCTGGAAGTCTGGAGTTCTGGGGGCCTTCTACCCTATAGGCTACCCTGCTCTCCCCTCACCCAGGCTGGGGTATCCCCTCTCACTCTTCCCATGGCTGCGGAGACCTTCCCAGGAGGAGGTGGGTGGCTCTTCCCGGGACCAGACAGGTGGTGAGAGCTAGGCGGGCACGCCAACACCAGGCCTGTGTCTGTGCCAATGGCCCGATGCCAAATGGCTCAGAGACAACAGCCTGACGTTCCCCCTCTCTGTAGAGCACAAGCATGGAGATACAAC
>NW_019947552.1:19818-21281 GCF_002910315.2 Salvelinus sp. IW2-2015
TAGACACACACCAGACAGACACAGATAGGTAGACACACACCAGAAAGACACAGATAGGTAGACACACACCAGACAGACACAGATAGGTAGACACACACCAGACAGACACAGATAGGTAGACACACACCAGACAGACACCCAGAGATAGTGACAGACAGAACCCCATGCAAACACTTACTGAGACTGCGTAACAGGGACGCCCAGGCCTTCAGCTCTGTCATGGTGCAGTTGTCTGATCTCAGGTCTAAACACTCCCTCGCTCTCTTCCCTCACTCTCCTCCTTCACTCTCTTCCCTCACTCTCCTCCTTCACCCTCTTCCCTCATTTTCCTCCCTCACTCTCCTCCCCCGTTCTCCGCCCTCACTCTCATCCCTCGCTCTCCTCCCTCACTCTGCTCCCTCGTCTCCCTCCCTCGTTCTCCTCCCACACTCATCCCTCACTCTCCCTCGTTGTCCTCCTCTTTCCTCCTCAACTTCAGCTGCACATGACAGGGCAGTACGCTTTAGTAATCCGTTCTCTCTCCTTTTGTTCTCTTCCTTCAGTCTCTCTCTCCCTCTCCCTCTCCCTCTCTCTCTCCCTCTCTCTCTCTCTCTCTCTCTCTCTCTCTCTCTCTCTCTCTCTCTCTCTCTCTCTCTCTGTCAATTCAATTCAAGGGGCTTTATTGTCATGGGAAACATATGTTTACATTGCCAAAGAAAGTGAAATTAAAGTGAAATAAACAATAAAAAGTTAATTGTAAACATTACACTCACAAAAGTTCCAAAAGAATAAAGAATAAAATAATACATTTCAAATGTCATATTATGTCTATATACAGTGTTGTAGCGATGTGCAAATAGTTAAAGTACAAAAGAGAAAATAAACATAAATATGGGTTGTATTTATAATGGTGTTTGTTCTTCACTGGTTGCCCTTTTCTTGTGGCAACAGGTCACCCATCTTGCTGCTGTGATGGCACACTGTGGTATAACAAAATTAAAAAAAATTAAAAAAATCTTTGTGGGTCTATGTAATCTGAGGGAAATATGTGTCTCTAATATGGTCATACATTGGGCAGGAGGTCAGGAAGTGCAGCTCAGTTTCCACCACATTTTGTGGGTAGTGTGCACATAGCAGGTCTTCTCTTGAGAGCCAGGTCTTCCTACGGCGACCTTTCTCAATAGCAAGGCTATGCTCACTGAGTCTGTACATAGTCAAAGCTTTCCTTAAGTTTGGGTCAGTCACTGTGTACTCTCTGTTTAGGGCCAAATAGCATTCTAGTTTGCTCTGTTTTTTGTTAATTCTTTCCAATGTGTCAAGTAATTATCTTTTTGTTTTCTCATGATTTGGTTGGGTCTAATTGTGTTGCTGTCCTGAGGCTCTGTGGGGTCTGTTTGTGTTTGTGAACAGATCCCCAGGACTAGCTTGCTTAGGGGACTCTTCTCCAGGTTCATCTCTCTGTAGGTGATGGCTTTGTTATGGAA
>NW_019947552.1:22018-27348 GCF_002910315.2 Salvelinus sp. IW2-2015
ATATGCACATTTTTGAACAAAACATAATTGTTGTATAACATGATGTTATAAGACTCTCATCTGATGAATTTGTTCAAGGTTAGTGATTAATTTTATATCTTTTGCTGTTTTTTCGAAAGCTACCTTTTGCGGTGAATAAATCGTTTGTGTGTTTGGCTATTGTGGTAAGCTAATATAATTCTATATTTTTTCCTTAAAACACTTAAAAAATCAGAAATATTGGCTGGATTCACAAGATGTTTATCTTTCATTTGCTGTTACACCATGTATTTTTCATAAATGTTTTATGATGAGTATTTAGGTATTTCACTTGCTCTCTGTAATTATTCTGGCTGCTTCGGTGCTATTTGTGATGGTAGCTGCAATGTAAAACTATGATTTATACCTCAAATATGCAAATTTTTCGAACAAAACATAAATGTATTGTATAAACATGTTATAAGACTGTCATCTGATGAAGTTGTTTCTTGGTTAGTGACTAATTATATTCTCTATTTGGTCGGTTTGTGATAGCTACTATGCGGGAAACATGGTGAAAATATGCGGTGAGTCTTTGGCTATTGTGGTTACTAATAGAAATACATATTGTGTTTTCGCTGTAAAACATTTAAAAATCGGAAATGATGGCTGGATTCACAAGATGTTTATCTTTCATTTGCTTTATTGGACTTGTGATTTCATGAAAATTATATTATATGATATCCCTCCCGTTAGGCTAGCTAGCTTGCTAGTCAGCTTTTTTGATGAGGATGCTCCCGGAGTTTTATTTGTTTATTTATTGTTTATTTATTATTTATTTATTTATTTATTGATTGTTTATTTACATATTAGAGTACCTAAGTTTGATTATAAAACGTGTTTGACTTGTTTGGAAAAGTTTATTAGTAACGTTTGGATTAATTTTGTATGCATTTTGATGGAGGGTGGATTATTGACTGAAGCGCGCCAGCTAAACTGAGTTTTTATGGATATAAAAGAAGACATTATCGAACAAAAGGACCATTTTTGATGTAACTGGGACCTTTGGAGTGCCAACAGAAGGAGATCATCAAGGGTGAGGCATTTTATATCGCTATTTCTGACTTTCGTGTCGCACCTGCCTGGTTGAAATATTGTTTTCATGTGTTTTGTAAGCGGGGCGCTGTCCTCAGATAATTGCATGGTTTGCTTTCGCCGTGAAGCCTTTTTAAAACTGACACAGCGGCGATTAACAAGAAGTTAAGCTTTATTTTGATGTATTACACTTGTGATTTTATGAAAGTTAAATATTTATAATACTGTAGTTTGAATTTGCGCTCTGCAATTTCACTGGATGTTGGCCAGTGAGTAGAATTTAAAGTCTGAAGTTTTCTCGCCTGAGTTAAATGACCTCATGATAAGCTGCAGACCATAATATTTACCAAGAGAGCATTCTTCTATATTTTTTTCCAGAGCTGTCTATTACCACCACAAACTGATGCTGGCCCTAAGACCGCACTCAATGAGCTGTATAGGGCCATAAGCACACAAGAACATGCACATCCAGAGGTGATTTTAAAGCCGTTTTTCCCTCATTTTTACCAGCATGTCACCAGTGCAACTACAGGTGACACAACTCTATATTCACCTTTACTCCTCACACAAGACCCAGACAAGGCTCTTCTACTCCTCACACAGAGACCCAGACAAGGCTCTTCTACTCCTCACACAGAGACCCAGACAAGGCTCTTCCTACTCCTCACACAGAGACCCAGACAAGCTCTTCCTACTCCTCACACAGAGACCCAGACAAGGCTCTTCCTACTCCTCACACAGAGACCCAGACAAGGCTCTCCTCACCGTCCACATGGAAAAAACTGACCAGAACTATCCTCCTGTTCACAAGAACAAAAATCTAACAGGAACTACCAGTGACGCTCAATAAGGAAGAGGTCCAATGAAGCAGATGCTAAGTTACAGGACTGTTCCGGGATTCTTCTATAAACATTGAGGAGTTTACCACATCAGACACCGGCTCCATTAATAAGTGTGTCAACAACATTGTCCCCACAGAGACCACACGTATGTACATACCCCAACCAGAAGTCATGGATTACAGGCAACATCCAAACTGGGCTAAAGGCTAGAGCTGACTACTTTCAAGGAGCGGGACACTAATCCGGATGCTATAAGAAACCTCCGACGAGCCATCAAACAGGCAAAACGTCAATAAAGGACTAAGATCCAATCTTACGACTCCAGCCCTGATGCTCGTCGGATGTGTCAGGGCTTCCAAACTATCTCCAGATTATCAAGGAAACCCAGCCTACAAGTCAAGCTAAATGCCTTCTATGCTCGCTTTGGGGCAAGCAACACTGAACACGCATAAGAGCACCAGCTGTTGCGGACGACTGTATGATTTCGCTCTCTGTAGCCGATGTGAGTAAGACTTTTAAACAGGTTAACATTAACACGGCGCGGGCCTGATGGATCCCAGAACGACGTTCAGAGCATACTCTAGTCAGCTGGAGTGCAGTGTTTCCACTGAAATGTCAACCTCTCCCTGCCCCTGTCTGAAAACATGCTTGTTTTAAGCAGACCACCATAGACCCACTGGACCCACTCCAATTCACATACCGCACCAACAGATCCACAGATGACACAATCCTATTGCACTCCACACTGCCCTCTCCCACCTGGATAAGAGGAACACCTATGTGAAAATGTTGTTCATTGACTACAGCTCAGCATTCAACACCATAGTGCCCTATAAGCTCATCACTAAGCTAAGGACCCTGGGACTAAACACCTCCCTCTGCAACTGGATCCTGGACTTCCTGAGGGCCGACCAGATGAGTGAGGGTAGACAACAACATATCTGCCAAGCTGACCCTCAACACGGGGTCCCTCAGGGGTGCGTGCTTAGTCCCCTTCTGTATCCCTGTCAACCATGACTGTGTGGCCGCTCACGACTCCAACACCACTGCTGACGAAAAAACGGTGGTAGGTCTGATCACCGACAACGACGAGACAGCCTATAGGGAGGAGGTCAGAGACCTGGCAGTATGGTGCCAGGACAACAACCTCTCCCTAAAAGACAGAAAGACAAAGGAGATGATTGGTGGATCACAGGAAACGGAAGGGAAGGCCGAGCATGCCCCCATCCACATCGACAGGGCTGCAGTGGAGCAGGTCGAGAGCTTCAAGTTCCTCGGGGTACAAATCACTAATTACTTAAAATGGTCCACACACATGTGCACAGTCGTGAAGAAGGCGCGACAGCACCTCGTTTCCATCAAGAGGTTGAAAAGCATTGGCATGGAGCCTCAAATGCTCAAAAAAGCTCTACAGCTGTACAATTGAGAATCTTGACTGGCTGCATTACTGCTTGGTATGGCAATAGCATCGTCCTTTATCGCATGGCGCTACAGAGAGTGGTGCGGACAGCCCAGCACATTACTGGGGCCGAGCTCCCTGCCATCCAGGACCTCTATATCAGCTGGTGTGAAATGCCCAGAAAACCGTTACAGACTCCTAACACCCATGCCATAGACTGTTCTCTCTGTTTCCGCATGGCAAGCGGTACCGGTGCATCAAGAGCTTTAAGTTCCTCGGTGTCCACATCAATAAGGAATTAACATGGTCCACACACCAACACAGTCAGGAAGAAGGCATGACAATGCCTCTTTCCCCTCAGGAGGCTGAAAAGATTTGGCATGGTCCCTCAGATCCTCAAAGTAGTACGTATGGCCCAGTTCATCAACAGGGCCAAGCTCACTGCCATCCAGGATCTCTATACCAGGCAGTGTCAGAGGAGGGCCATAAAAATTGTCAAAGTCTCCAGCCACCCAAGGCATAGACTGTTCTCTCTCCGCAATGCAAGTGGTACTGATGCACCAAGTCTGGAATCACAGGGCCCTGAACAGCTTCTACCCCCAAGCCATAAGGCTGTCTCAGCCTCCAGTATTTATGGTGCAATAGTTTATGTGTCGGGGGGCTAGGGTCAGTCTGTTATATCTGGAGTATTTCTCCTGTCTTATCCGGTGTCGTGTGTGAATTTAAGTATGCTCCCTCTAACTCTCCCTCTAACTCTCTCTCTTTCTCTCTTTCTCTCTTCCCTCTTCTCTCAGAGGACCTGAGCCCTAGGACCATGCCTCAGGACTACCTGGCCTGATGACTCCTTGCTGTCCCCAGTCCACCTAGTTATGCTGCTGCTCTAGTTTCAACTGTTCTGCCCGCAGCTATGGAACCCTGACCTGTTCACCGGACGTGCTACCTTGTCCCGGACATGCTATTTTCGTCTCTCTCTCTCTCCCGCACCTGCTGTCTTTAACTCTGAATGACCCCCTATGAAAAGCCAACTGACATTTACTCTTGAGGTGCTGACCTGTTGCACCCTCTACAACCACTGTGATTATTAATTTTTGACCCTGCTGGTCATCTATGAACGTTTGAACATCTTGGCCATGTACTGTTATAATCTCCACCCGGCACAGCCAGAAGAGAACTGGCCACCACTCAGAGCCTGGTTCCTCTCTAGGTTTCTTCCTAGGTTCCTGCCTTTCCAGGAAGTTTTTCCTAGCCACCATGCTTCTACATCTGCATTGCTTGCTGTTTGGAATTTTAGGCTGTGTTTCTGTATAGCACTTTGTGACATCGGCTGATGTAAAAAGGGCTTTATRAATACATTTGATTGATTGATGTGCTAAATAGTGCTAAAGTGCTAAAGTGCTAAATAGTAACCAAATAGTTACCCTGACTATCTGCATTTACCCCCCTTCACACTGACTCACCACATACTGTACTGTACGCTGCTGCTACTGCTTATTATCTATCATGTTGCCTAGTCACATCACGTTACACCTTAATTACCTCAACACCCATCACATCAACTCAGTACTGGCCCCGTGTACACTGAGCCTACAAAACATTAGGAACACCTGCTCTTTCAATAACAAGACTGACGGGTGAATCCAGGTGAAAGCTATGATCCCTTATTGATGTCACTTGTTAAATCTATGTGTGCCACTGAGTGGGTCAAAGGTCAAGACAAAAGATTAAGTGCCTTTGAATGGGGTATGGTAGTAGTACTGGTAGTAGGTGCGCAGGCAGCGCAAGCCGTTTGTGTCAAAAAACCTGCAACCCTAACTGGTTTTCACACTCAACAGTTTCCTGCTGGTTTATCAGTCACACGCACACGCTCACGAGACAACGTTTCACGACGCGGTAGTGTAGATGCAAAACAATGATACGCACCACCAGGAGGTGACATCCAGCCATCTTAACAACCAAGCTAGGTTGGAGAGAAGGCAGTTGGAGTCATATCATGGCGTGCCAGCCAACACTGTGGAACGCTTTCCCACACCTTGCAC
>NW_019947552.1:29029-44181 GCF_002910315.2 Salvelinus sp. IW2-2015
AGAGCCTCCCCAGTAGCAGCCAATGAAGTTCAGAACAACTGAAAGTTTGCATCCTAGAAAAATTTTTCAATACAAACTATAATGTCTGAACTGAGCTTCGCAAAAATAACATGACGCTGTGTGACACGTTTACTTTGCATTGGCAATGTTCTGCATTTATCCAAAGTCCCATCAGTAGCCGATTTTCAATGTGTCCATGTAAACAGGTTATTAGGGAAATCGTTACTTCTTGCAAAGCATGTCAATATTTAAATCAAACTATTTATTAATCTGACTCCATAATGTTATTATTGTGGCATGTAACCATACCTCAGTGATGTGATGCTAGTTAGATTTGGCCATGTGTTGTAAAAGACCTGCTGGTTGTTGATTTTTCTCTGATGTGTGTGTGTGTGGGTGTGTGGTGTGGTGTGTCGTGTGTGTGTGATGTGTGTTGGTTAATGCATCGCTCTCAAGCCACAGAAACAGATGACTGAACAAACGCTCTCTCATTCTAATTTCTTCTGCCAGTTTCTCTCTTTTACTGTCTGTTGTCACCCTTTATTGTACTGTCTGTTGTCACCTTATTTTACTGTCTGTTGTCACCTTATTTAACTGTCTGTTGGCCACCTTATTTTACTGTCTTGTCACCTTATTTTACTGTCGTTGTCACCTTCTTCTTTACTGTCTGTGTGTCACCTTATTATTACTATCGCTTGTACCTTATTTACTGTTGTTGTCACCTTATTTTACTATCAAGTTGTCACCTTATTTTACTGTCTGTTGTCACCTGTATTTACTGTCTGTGTCACCTTCTTCTTTACTTGTATGGATCAACCTTATTTTACTGTCTCTTGTCACCTTCTTCTTTACTGTCTGTTGTCACCTTATTTAACTATCGGGTGTTCACCTGTATTTTACTTCTGTTGTCACCTCTTCTTTTACTGTCGTTGTCCACCTTATTTTACGTCTGTTGTCACCTTCTTCTTTACTGTTGTGTTGTCCACCTTCTTCTTTACGCACTGTTGTCACCTTCTTCTTTACTGTCTGTTGTTCACCTTCTTATTTTTACTAACTCGGTTGTCACCTTATTTTACTGTCTGTTGTCACCTTCTCGTTCTACTGTCTGTTGCACCTTATTTATACGGTCTCTCTTGTCACCTATTTTACTGTCTGTGTCCACCTTTTTCTTTACTGCTGTGTGGTCACCTTCTTCTTTTTACTGTCTGTGTCACCTCTTTACTGTCTGTTGTCACCTTCTTATTTATTGTCTGTGTCACCTTATTTTACTGTCTGTTGTCACCTTCTTCTTTTACTGTCTGTTGTCACCTTTTTCTTACTATCTGTTGTCACCTTCTTCTTTACTGTCTGTTGTCACCTTATTTGTAATGTCTGTTGTCACGTATTTTACGTCTGTTCACCTTATTTTACTGTTCTGTTGTCACTTCTTTTTTACTGTCTTTGTCACCTTATTTTTACTGTCTGTTGGTCCACCGTATGTTTACTGTCCGTTGTCACCTTATTACTGTACTGTTGCACCTTATTTTACTGTATGTTGTCACCTTATTTAAACTTTGTATTTGTTTGTCACCTTCTTTTTAAAACGTGTCTGTTTTGGCCCCCACACCTTCTCTCTTTATACTGTCTAATATCTTATTAGCATACAGTAAAGTCTAACCCTAATGCCCTGTGTGTGTGTGGTGTGTGGTGATACAGTTCGCTGTCAGCCTTATTAAATAACTCTGTCTAAATGGGGCTACGTTCCTGTCAGCCTTATTAAATAACTCCCTCCTAAATGGGGGCTACGTTCCACTGGCAGCCTTATTAAATAACTCTGTCTAAATGGGGCTACGTTCACTGTCAGCCTTATTAAATAACTCTGTCTAAATGGGGCTACGTTCACTGTCAACCTTATTAAATAACTCTCTGTCTAAAGGGGCTACGTTCGCTGTCAGCCTTATTAAATAACTCCTCTAATGGGGCTATCGTTCACTGTCAGCCTTATTAAATAACTCTTCTAAATGGGGCTATAGTTCACTGTCAGCCTTATTAAATAACTCTGTCTAAATGGGGCTACGTTCCTGTCAGCCTTATTAAAATAACTCCCTCTAAATGGGGCTACGTTCACTGGCAGCCTATTAAATAACTCTGTCTAAATGGGGCTATGTTCACTGTCAGCCTTATTAAATAACTCTGTCTAAATGGGGCTATGTTCACTGTCAGCCTTTATAAATAACTCTCTAAATGGGGCTATGTTTCACTGTCAGCCTTATTAAATAACTCTCTCTAAATGGGGCTACGTTCACTGTCAGCCTATTAAATAACTCTGTCTAAATGGGGCTATGTTCACTGCAGCCTTATTAAATAAACTCTGTCTAAATGGGGCTACGTCACTGTCAACCTTATTAAATAACTCCCTCTAAATGGGGCTACGTTCACTGTCAGCCTTATTAAAAACTCTGTCTAAATGGGGCTACGTTCACTGTCAGCCTTATTAAATAACTCTCTCTAAATGGGGCTACGTTCACTGTCAGCCTTATTAAATAACTCTGTCTAAATGGGGCTACGTTCACTGTCAGCCTTATTAAATAACTCTGTCTAAATGGGGCTACGTTCACTGTCAGCCTTATAAATAACTCTTCTAAATGGGCTAGTTCACTGTCGCCTTATTAAATAACTCTGTCTAAATGGGGCTACGTTCACTGTCAGCCTTATTAAATAAACTCTCTCTAAATGGGGCTTACGTTCACTGGTCAGCCTTATTAAATAACTCTGTCAAATGGGGCTACGTTCACTGTCAGCCTTATTAAAAACTCTGTCTAAAATGGGGCTACGTTCACTGTCAGCCTTATAAATAACTCTGTCTAAATGGGGCTACGTTCCTGTCAGCCTTATTAAATAACTCTGTCTAAATGGGGCTACGTTTCACTGTCAGCCTATTAAAAAACTCTGTCTAAATGGGGCTACGTTCACTGTCAGCCTTATAAATAACTCTCTCTAAATGGGGCTACGTTCACTGTCAGCCTTATTAAATAACTCTGTCTAAATGGGGCTACGTTCACTGTCAGCCTTATTAAATAACTCTGTCTAAATGGGGCTACGTTTCACTGTCAGCCTTATTAAAATAACTCTGTCTAAATGGGCTACGTTCACTGTCAACCTTATTAAATAACTTCCCTCTAAATGGGGGCTACGTTCACTGGTCAGCCTTATTAAATTAACTCTGTCCTAAATGGGGCTACGTTCACTTCAGCCTTATTAAATAACTCTGTCTAAATGGGGCTACGTTCCACTGTCAGCCTTATTAAATAACTCTGTCTAAATGGGGCTACGTTCACTGTCACCTTATTAAATAACTCTGTCTAAATGGGGCTATGTTCACTGGCAGCCTTATTAAAATAACTCTGTCTAAATGGGCTACGTTCACTTCAGCCTTATTAAATAACTCTGTCTAAATGGGGCTACGTTCACTGTCAGCCTTATTAAATAACTCTGTCTAAATGGGGCTGCGTTCACTGCAGCCTTATTAAAAACTCTTCTAAATGGGGCTACGTTCACTGTCAGCCTTATTAAATAACTCTGTCTAAATGGGGCTACGTTCACTGTCAGCCTTATTAAATAACTCTGTCTAAATGGGGCTACGTTCACTGTCAGCCTTATTAAATAACTCTGTTCTAAATGGGGCTACGTTCACTGTCAGCCTTATTAAATAACTCTGTCTAAATGGGGCTACGTTCACTGTCAGCCTTATTAAATAACTCTTCTAAATGGGCTACGTTCACTGTCAGCCTTATTAAATAACTCTGTCTAAATGGGGCTAGTTCACTGTCAGCCTTATTAAAAACTCTGTCTAATGGGGCTACGTTCACTGTCAGCCTTATTAAATAAACTCTGTCTAAATGGGCTACGTTCACTGTCCCTTATTAAAAACTCTGTCTAAAGGGGCACGTTCCTGTCAGCCTTATTAAAAACTCTGTCTAAATGGGGCTACGTTCACTGTCAGCCTTATTTAAATAACTCTGTCTAAATGGGGCTACGTTCACTGTCAAACTTATTAAAATAACTCTGTCTAAATGGGGCTACGTTCACTGTCAGCCTTATTAAATAACTCTGTCTAAAAGGGCTACGTTCACTGCAGCCTTATTAAATAACTCTGTCTAAATGGGCTACGTTCACTGGCAGCCTTATTAAATAACTCTTCTAAATGGGCTACGTTCACTGTGCAAGCCTTATTAAATAACTCTGTCTAAATGGGGCTACGTTCACTGTCCAGCCTTATTAAATAACTCTCTCTAAATGGGGCTACGTTTCACTGTCAGCCTTAATAAATAACTCTGTCTAAATGGGCTACGTTCACTGTCAGCCTTATTAAATAACTCTGTCTAAATGGGCTACGTTCACTGTCAGCCTTATTAAAAACTCTGTCTAAATGGGCTACGTTCACTGTCAGCCTTATTAAATAACTCTGTCTAAATGGGGCTACGTTCACTGTCAGCCTTATTAAAATAACTCTCTCTAAATGGGGCTACGTCACTGTCAGCCTTATTAAATAACTCTGTCTAAATGGGCTACGTTCACTGTCAGCCTTATTAAATAACTCTTCTAAATGGGGCTAGTTCACTGTCAGCCTTATTAAAATAACTCTGTCTAAATGGGCTACGTTCACTGTCAGCCTTATTAAATAACTCTGTCAAATGGGCTACGTTCACTGTCAGCCTTATTAAATAAACTCTTCTAAATGGGGCTACGTTCACTGTCAGCCTTATTAAATAACTCTGTCTAAATGGGGCTACGTTCACTGTCAGCCTTATTAAATAACTCTGTCAAATGGGGCTACGTTCACTGTCGCACACTGTTTCTGGACATCTGTCACCGTCACAAACCGTTTGCAGTGCCTCTGTTTATTAGTCGGACTAATTTTGTTTGAGGTGTAAATTGATAGCGAGCATTTCAGATGTGTTGACGTTTGTGCGAGTTGTTAATGTCTATGTCATGTTGTTTACATGGATCAATAGAAATGTCTTAGTATGACCTAGCCTAGTCATTATTCATATTTGTTGACAATGTGTTGTTGTTGTTGTATTGATATCTTTGTCAGTTTGTTTACATGGGTGTAATGTGAGATGAATAGAAATTTCTTAGTACTCATAACTATACTTGTCATGGTGGATGTCATACAGGTCACTAATTCAATCAATACATACAGGATCTTCTCTTCTTCTACAGTACTTTATGACACAAGTATACTTGTCACTACAGTATTCTAATCAAGACTGCTCTATTCTCTCTATTTTCACACTACTTACTGTACCTTCAACCCAACCGGCTGTTATGCTCTCTCTCTCTCTCTCTCTCTCTCTCTCTCTCTCTCTCTCTCCTCGCTCTCTCTCTCTCTCCTCTCTCTCTCTCTCTCTCTCTCTCTCCTCTCTCTCTCTCTCTCTCTCTCTCTCTCTCTCTCTCTCTCTCTCTCTCTCTCTCTCTCTCTCTCTCTCTCTCTCTCTCTCTCTCTCTCTCTCTCCTCTCTCTCTCTCTCTCTCTCTCTCTCTCTCTCTCTCTCTCTCTCTCTCTCTCTCTCTCTCTCTCTCTCTCTCTCAATTCAAAGGGCTTTATTGTCATGGGGAAACATGTGTTAACCATTCACCAAAGCAAGTGAAATAGATAAAAAACTAAAGTGAAATAAACATTAACAACAGTAAATATTACTCTCACAAAAGTTCCAAGGGGAATAGAGACATTTCATATGTCATATTATGTATATAGACAGTGTTGTAACAATGTGCAATTAGTTAAAGTACACACAGGAAAATAAATAAACAAGAATATGGGTTTTATTTGTTTTATTTGTTTGTTCTTCACTGGTTGCCCTTTTCTTGTTGTAACAGGTCACAAATTTTGCTGCTGTGATGGCACACTGTGGTATTTCACCCAATAGATATMGGAGTTTATCAAAATTGGATTAGTTTGTTTTCTAATTCTTTGTGGGTCTGTGTAATCTTTGCGGGTCTGGGGGAAATATGTGTCTCTAATATGGTCATACATTGGGCAGGAGGTTAGGAAGTGCAGCTCAGTTACCACCTCATTGTGTGAGCAGTGGGCACATAGCCTGTCTTCTCTTGAGAGCCAGGTCTGCTCCGATGGCCTCTCTAAATATCAAGGCTCTGCTCACTGACTCTGTACATAGTCAAAGCTTTCCTTAAGTTTGGGTCAGTCACATTGGTCAGGTATTCTGCGTACTCTCTGTTTAGGGCCAAATAGCATTCTATTTAGCTGTTTTTTTGTTAATTCTTTCCAATGTGTCGAGTAATTATCTTTTTGTTTTCTCATGATTTGGTTGGGTCTAATTGTGTTGCTGTCCTGGGGTTCTGTTTGTGTTTGTGAACAGAGCCCCAGGACCAGCTTGCTTAGGGGACTCTTCTCCAGGTTCATCTCTCTGTAGGTGATGGCTTTGTTATGGAAGGTTTTGAAATCGCTTCCCTTTAGGTGGTTGTAGAATTGAACGGCAATTTTCTGGAGTTTTAAAATTAGCATTATTTGGTGTTTAACGTTGTATGTACACTGAGGATATTTTTCCAGAATTCTGCATGCAGAGTCTCAATTTGGTGTTTGTCCCATTTWGTGATTTCTTGGTTGGTGAGCGGACCCCAGACCTCACAACCATAAAGGGCAATGAGTTCTATAACTGATTCAAATAGTTTTAACCAGATCCTAATTGGTATGTCGAATTTGATGTTCCTTTTGATGGCATAGAAGGCCCCCTGCCTCGTCTCTCAGATCGTTTGACATTTGCTCAGTACATTGTTTTCATGATAATGCAGGGGATTTCCCCAAGGTTGCTGTTGACGCTTATCAAGTTTATCTCCACTTTTGTGGATTMAGGTGATCGGTCCTTGGATCCAAATATTGGGGAAGATGCCAGAGTTGAGGATGATGTTAAAGAGTTTACYGTYTGTATAGCCAATTTGATTTTGTGGTCTGTATATTTTATCATGTACCTTAGGATACCATCAACACCACAGGCCTTTTTGGGTTGGAGGGTTTCTATTTTGTCCTGCAGTTCATTCAATGTAATTGGAGATCCCAGTGGGTTTGTCTCGCTCTCTCTTATGCATGATGATCCCCGGACGTTGTATTGACCAGTGCAGTGGTGAGAAATGTCTCAGTCCACTGCACTAAAACGTCGTGCTATCCAGGAGCACGAGTAGAGGACATCAATAAGCTGCTCCCAAAACATTTTAAATCTTCATCAGGAAATTGAGTTTGTCATAGTTCATGTGGGATTCAATGACATTATTTTGGGCAGCTCAGAGCAGCTGAAGATGGATTTTAGAAAACTGATTGGGTCTCTGCTTGACACCAACAAATGCCCCATAATATCTGTCCCTGTGCCTCCCTAAACCATGGCATSGGACATTTCAGCAGACTTGTGGCCCTCCATAACTGACAACGAGACTATTGCAGCTCTGTGGGTGTAACATTTATTGACAATGTTGATACCTTCTGGAAACAAAGCTTGTATTATAAGGAGGATGAGATCCACCCAAATCATTTGGGTTCCTGGTTCCTTTCACAGCATTATAAGGCTGTGTTGAGACAAGGACTTATCAATGACCCAAGCCCACAGTTATGAAATCAAATCACATTTTATTGGTCACATACACATGGTTAGCAGATGTTATTGCGAGTGTAGTGAAATGCTTGTGCTTCTAGTTCTGACAGTGCAGCAATATCTAACATGTAATCTAACAATTCCACAACAACTACRTYATYCACACAAATCTAAGTAAAGGAATGGAATAAGAATATATACATATAAATATATGGATGAGCAATGACAGAGCYGCATAGGRAAGYTGCAATAGATGGTATAAAATACAGTATATACATATGAGATGAGTAATGRAAGATATGTAAACARTATTAAAGTGACTAGTGATCCATTTATTAAAGTCTGTATGTAGGCAGCAGCCTCTCTGTTAGTGATGGGCTGTTTAACAGTCTGATGGCCTTGAGATAGAAGCTGTTTTTCAGTCTCTCGGTCCCTGCCTTGATGCACCTGTACTGACCTCGCCTTCTGGATGGTAGCGGGGTGAACAGGCAGTGGCTCGGGTGGTTGTTGTCCTTGATGATCTTTTTTGGCCTTCCTGTGACATCGGGTGGTGTAGGTGTCCTGGAGGGCAGGTAGTTCGCCTCCGGTGATGCGTTGTGCAGACCGCACCACCCTCTGGAGAGCGTAGCGGTTGAGGGCGGTGCAGTTGCCATACCAGGCGGTGATAAGTTTGTGATGGTTTTAGATGACAAGGCACATTTCTTCAGCCTCCTGAGGTTGAAGAGGCACTGTTGCGCCTTCTTCACCACGCTGTCTGTGTGGGTTGACCATTTCAGTTTGTCCGTAATGTTTTCCCCCGAGGAACTTAAAACTTTCCACATTCTCCACTGCTGTCCCGTCAATATGGATAGGGGGGTGCTCCCTCTTTTGTTTTGTTGACGTTGAGTGAGAGGTTGTTTTCTTGACACCACACTCCGTGTGCCCTCACTTCCTCCCTGTAGGCTGTCTCGTCGTTGTTGGTAATCAAACCCACTACTGTTGTGTCGTCTGCAAACTTGATGATTGAGTTGGAGGCGTGCGTGGCCACGAAGTCATGGGTGAACAGGGAGTACAGGAGGGGGCTGAGCACGCACCCTTGTGGGGCGCCAGTGTTGAGGATCAGCGAAGTGGAGATGTTGTTTCCTACCTTCACCACCAGTTTATCCCTACCATTGTGTCGCTGAGTTGTCGTAATGCTTCAGCAAATGTACTGTTTCTGAAACTCACTTAGATAATACCTTTGATGATATAGTGGCATCAACACATGGTTATAACATCTACAGAAAATACAGAAATGTCAAAGGTGGAGGTGTTGCTGATTATATTCAGAACCACATTCCTGTAAAGATTAGAGAGGATCTCATGTTAAATATTGTTGAAGTAAAATGGCTACAGGTTCATCTGCCTCACCTAAAGCCCATTCTTGTTGGCAGCTGCTATAGACCACCAAGTGCTAACAGTCAGTATCTGGATAACATGTGTGAAATGCTTGATGATGTATGTGATGTGATTTTACATTATTAATAGGAAAAAATCCATAGAATTAGCTTCGGTTAGTGGAGATGGAGGAGACTGAAACGAAAACATATTCATGCATTTCACACATGTTATCCAGATACTGACTGTTAGCACTTAGTGGTCATATTCTTAAAATACTTTACTTCCTCTTTCAAAATATAATATGGTGAATCATTGTGTGATTCCATCATTTATTTAAAAAATTGGTAGCATTTCTATATTGAAGATTGAAAAATAATTTGGTGCATTTTTCCCAATATTCCATCCAGTTCGCTTTATTTTTCTAATATATTACACTGGATCTTTCTTGAATAAGTTCCTCCATTTCTTTTTGTTTTCCTTCTAACTTATTCTCTGCCTCTATGGTACAGTTTTTATTGCTTTCTAACTGTACTGTTAGTCCTTTCCTTTGTTAATATGGACTCTTTTGATCTAAATGTCTTTTGTTTTATAGATGAGTACTGAATTGCATGGCCTCTAAAGGCACATGTTGTGACGTTAGCTAGGAGTGGTGGGTGTGGAGTCAGGTGCAGAGAGCAGAGGTTCCAGAAAGGACGTATTTATTCCAAATATGGTCACGCCATTGACCACAAAACGGGACCACAAAACGGGACATCAAACAATCCGTAATAATACAGAACACAAACCTCCACTGACAGAACAGAAAATAAGCCCGCACAAAAGCAGGCGGGCCCTGAAGGCTTAAATAGCCCCGAATTAACCACAAACAAGGAACAGGTGAAAACAATAAAGACAAAACCAACAGAACAGGGAACATGTAAAAAATATTTGTTGGTCTGTGTTGTGTAATGAGGTTCAACCAGACGCTGCACTTGACACATTTCTGATTTGTTTATTCCAGTTACTAATAATCATGCACCCATTAAGAAAATGACTTTAAAAAATATTAAATCCCTGTGGATTGATGAGGAATTGGAAAATTGTATGGTTGAGAGGGATGAGGCAAAAGGAATGGCAAATAAGTCTGGCTGCACAACCGATTGGCAAACGTACTGCAAATTGAGAAATCATGTGACTAAACAAAGAACAATTAGATAAGAAATTATAGTAAAAAGTAAAAGGTTTTGGAGCTTAAATGACGTTTTTGCCAAAAAGGCAAACTCAGCTCCATCATTCATTGAATCAGATTGCTCATTCATCACAAAACCAACTGATATTGCCAACTACTTTAATGTTTTTTTCATTGGCAAGGTAAGCAAATTTATGTATGACATGCCAGCAACAAACGCTGACACTACACATCCAAGTATAACTGATCAAATTATGAAAGACAAGCATTGTTATTTAGAATTCTGTAAAGTGAGTGTGGAAAAGTGAAAAATGATTGTTGTCTCAACGACTGACAAGCCACCGGGGTCTTGACAACTTGGATGGAAAATTACTGAGTATAATAGCAGATGATATTGCCACTGCTATTGCCACATTCTTCAATCTAAGGCTTCTAGAAGTGTGTGCCCTCAGACCTGGAGGGAAGCTAAAGTCATTCCTCTACCCAAGAATAGTAAAGCCCCCTTACTGGCTCAAATACCCACCAATCAGCCTGTTACCAACCTTAGTAAACTTCTGGAATAAAATGTGTTTGACCAGATACAATGCTATTTTACTGTAAACAAACTGACAACAGACTTTCAGCATGCTTATAGGGAACATTCGACAAGCACAGCACTTACACAAATGACTGTTGATTGGCTGAAATGTAGGATAAAAAGATTGTGGGGGCTGTTTTGTTAGACTTGTGGCTTTGACATTATCGATCATATTCTGCTGATGGAAAAACATGTGTGTTATGGCTTTACACCCCCTGCTAAATGTGGATAAAGAGTTACCTGTCTAACAGAACCCAGGGGTGTTCTTTAATGGAAGCCTCTCCAACATAATCCAGGTAGAATCAGGAATTCAGCTGTCTAGGCCCTACTTTTTTCAACCTTTACTAACAAACAATGCCACTGGCCTTGAGTAAAGCCAATGTGTCTATGTATGTGGATGACTCAACACTATTGACGTCAGCTACTACAGAGAGTGAAATCACTGCAACACTTAATGAAGAGCTGCAGTTAGTTTCAGAATYGGTGGCAAGAAATGAGTCAGTCCTAAATATTTCCAAAACTAAAAGCATTGTATGTGGGACAAATCACTCACTAAACCCTAGACCTCAAATAAATATTGTAGTCAGTGGTGTGGAAATTGAGCAAGTTGAGGGACTAAACTGCTTGGAGTAACCCTGGATTGTAAACTGTCATGGTCAAAACATGTTAATACAGTAGCTAAAATGGGTAGAAGTCTGTCCATAATACAGCGATGCTCTGCCTTCTTAACAACACTATCAAGCTGGAGACTTATATCTCCCTCACTAACTTTAAGCATCAGCTGTTTACCGAGCAGTTTACCGATCATTGRACTTGTAAATAGCCCATCTGTAAATAGCCCACCCAACTAGCTCATCCCCATATTGTTTTTTTTCTTTCTCCTTTGTACCCCAGTATCTCTACTTGCACATTCATCTTCTGCACATCTATCACTCCAGTGTTTAATTGCTAAATTGTAATTATTTCACCACTATGGCCTATTTATTGCCTTACCTCCCTAATCTTCTACATTTGCACACACTGTATATAGACTTTTCTATTGTGTATTTGACTATACCTTTGTTTATATGTAACTCTGTGTTGTTTGTGTCACACTGCTTTGCTCTATCTTGGCCAGGTCGCAGTTGTAAATGAGAACTTGTTCTCAACTGGCCTAKCTGGTTAAATAAAGGGGAAATAAAAAAATAAATAAAAAATCAACAAACATAGCTAAGATAGGTAGAAGTCTGTCCATAATAAAGCGATGCTCTGCCTTCATCACAACACTATCAACAAGGCAGGTCCTACAGACTCTAGTTTTGTCGCACCTAGACTACTGTTCAGTAGTGTTGTCAGGTGCCACAAAGAGGGACCTGGGAAAATTACAGTTGTCTCAGAACAGGGCAGCATGGCTGGCCCTTCAAAGTACACAGYGAACTAACATTAATGATATGCATGTCAATCTCTCATGGCTCAAAGTGGAGGAGAGATTGACTTCATCATTACTTGTTTTTGTAAGAAGTGTTGATATGCTGAATGTACAGAGCTGTCTGTCTAAACTACTAGCACACAGCTCAGACACCCATACATACCCCACAAGACATGCCACAAGAGGTCTCTTCACAATCCCCAATAACAGACTATGGGAGGCACACAGTTCTACATAGAGTCATGAGTATATGGAACTCTATTCCACATCAGGTAACTGATGCAAGCAGTAGAATCAGATTTCAAAAACAGATAAAAATACACATTATGGAACAGCTGGGACTGTGAAGAGACACACACACACACACACAGGCACAGACACACATACACATGATAAGAAACACACTCTACACACACGTACACAGGGATGTTGTATTGTAGAGATGTGATAGTAGAGTAGTGGCCTGAGGGAAGTTAATGTGTTAATGTGTTGTGAAAAGTTAACAACACAGTTAATGTGTTGTGAAAAGTGTTATGAAATGTAATGTCATGTCATATTTTAAACTGTACATAACTTCCTTAATGTTGCTGGACCCCAGAAGAGTAGCTGCTGCCTTGGCAGAACTAATGGGGATCCNTCCTTAATGTTGCTGGACCCCAGAAGAGTAGCTGCTGCCTTGGCAGAACTAATGGGGATCCATAATGAATACAAATAGAAAAACAAAAACTAATACAAACATCTAACACCTGATCTGGCTGTGTTTACCATTAGGCTACCAGAATGTGTGTGTGTGCATGTGTTTTAGCTGTACCCATTAACACTGCATGGCCAGAGCTAATGCGTGCCATTTGGCCTAATTCACTGAACATGGTGTGTGTGTGAATGTGTGTGTACACTGTGAATGTGCATGTGTGTGTGTGTGTGTGTGTTTGATGGTGTAATTCACTGAAAATGGGTAATTGTGCCTAACTTGTGTTAAATTCGTAACTGTCAGCCAGCCAGACTGATGCAGAGATGTGGCACAGAGGACAGGAATGATGGATAGAGTGGACTGGACATGAGACAGAGAGAGAGGGGAGAGGGAAAAGAGGGGGGAGATAGAGGGTGGATACAAGGAGAGAGAGACCGAGAGAGAGAGAGGATCAAGACAGATTGAGGGGTCTTGACAGAACAGAGGGAGGTGGAGAGAAGAGGACAGACAGACAGATACAAATGGGGACGGCCAGTTAGACAAGGTGAAAGACCGATAGAAGGAGAGTTACGTGYGAGATAATGAACGACAGAAAGATTGACAGAGAGCAAGAACAACAGCAATATATTCCAGCCGACTTCTCTCCATCCATCTGCAATCCTTTCTTAAGGATAAATGGAGAGACAGGGAGAGGAAAAAGAGAGACAGAGGGAATAGCGAGAGAGAGAGAGAGAGAGAGAGAGAGAGAGAGATATTCAACAGCCTTCCCTGTAGTTCAACTGGTCTCCTGTGGAACCTTTCAAAAGAGTAGGCCATTAGAAGTTTCTCCACATGCATATATATATAGAGAGAGAGACAGAGACAGAGGGGGAGAGAGAGAGAGGGATCAGAGGGATGAGAGAGAGAGAGAGAGAGAGAAAGAGAGAGAGGGATGAGAGGGGTATGAGGGAGAGACAGAAAGACAGAGAGAGAGAGCGGGATGAGAGGGGGGTGAGAGAGGGGTAAGGCTCAATAGGAGGAGAGGAATAGAGAGGGAGAGATAAATCATGTTTTAGCTGCATTAATGTTCTTAAGCTGTGCCGGGAGCTATCGAGCTCTCACTGGGCTTCTGTGTGTGTGTGTGTGTGTGTGTGTGTGTGTGTCTCTCAGTCTGGGCATCTGTGTGTGTGTGTGTCTGTTACAGTCTGGGCTCCTGTGTGTGTGTGTGTCTGTTACAGTCTGGGCTCCTGTGTGTGTGTGTGTCTGTTACAGTCTGGGCTCCTGTGTGTGTGTGTGTCTGTCTCAGTCTGTGTGCATGTGTGTGTAAACTCATTAGTTTATACAAGGAGACTGGTTATAAAGGGATTAAGCAGACATGAAGAAGCGTACATAGGTTTAAAATACAGGAAGAAGGAATACATAGAGAGAGAATACGTTGATTGAATTAGTATAGTTATGAGTACTAAGACATTTCTATTCATCCATCACATTACACCACCATGTAAACAAACCTGACAGAGATATCAATAACAACAACAAACAACCAACACACTACATTGTTGGCTACCCGTCCTGTTGGGGGAGGAAGCAGAGAGCTGTGGGTTGGCAACACATATTGTTGGCTACCCGTCCTGTTGGGGGAGGAAGCAGAGCTGTGGGTTGCAAACACACTACCATTGTTGGCTACCCGTCTCTGTTGGGGGGAGGAAGCAGAGAGCTGTGGGTTGGCAACACACTACATTGTTGGCTACCCGTCCTGTTGGGGAGGGAAGCAGAAGGGCTGTGGGTGGGGCAACACACTACATTGTTGGCTACCCGTCTCTTTGGGGGAGGAAGCAGAGAGCTGTGGGTTGGCACAACACATAATTGTTGCTACCCGTCCTGTTGGGGGAGGAAGCAGAGAGACCTGTTGGGTTGGCAACACACTACATGTTGGCTACCCGTCCTGTTGGGGGAGGAAGCAGAGAGCTGTGGGTTGGCAAACACTACTTGTTGGCTTACCCGTCCTGTTGGGGAGGAACGCAGAAGCTTTGGGTTGGCACACCTACATTGGCTACCCGTCCTGTGTGGAGGAGAGAGACTGTGGGTTGGCAACACACTACATTGTTGGCTACCCGTTCCTGTTGGGGGAGGAAGCAGAGAGCTGTGGTTTGGCAACACACTACATTGTTGGCACCCGTCCTGTTGGGGAGGAAGCAGAGAGCTGTGGTGGCAACACACTACATGTTGGCTACCCGTCCTCGTTGGGGAGGAAGCAGAGAGCTGTGGGTTGGCACACACTACATTGTGGCTACCCGTCCTGTGGGGAGGAAGCAGAGAGCTGTGGGTTGGCAACACACTACATTGTGGCTACCCGTCCTGTTGGGGAGAACAATCTCTCCCTTT